>NC_034599.1:2618061-2635064 GCF_900095145.1 Mus pahari | reverse complement strand
CACCCCTCCTTGGGCGGGACAGGCGCCGGACGACCGGGACCAGACCCGGGTCCCTCCTCAGCAGTCCGCTCTCCCCGGCAGGAGACATTATTTCTATTATGCTGACCTGTGAGCATATCTATGGAGACTGTCTTGATTTTTAATTGATGCAGGAAGACTCAGTCTACAGTGCACAACACTATTCCTAAAGTAATGGGTCCCGAACTATTAATACAAAACAAAGCTAGATAAGATCAAGAAAGGATGCATTTGTTCTGTTTGTTCTATGAATGTGATTGATGTGACTAGCATGTGAGATCCTGCCTTGATTTCCCCAAAATAATGGACTCTAATTTCAAGCTCTAAGTCAAATATGTCCTTTCCTCCCCTTGGTTATTTTTATGCCACAGTATTTGTCTGAGTACCAAAAATAAAAGTAAGACAGTATATAACCCCATCACGGAACCTCATAGAAGTGGAAAGTAAGTCATAAAATCTAGAGTTAGAAAGAGAAAATAAAAGGAAGATAAAACTAACCCAATCATTGTTGCCAGGAGATTAGATGACTGTAGGTGGAAAAGATTGCTTGGAACACAGACAGGCAGGCAGGCAGGCAGGCAAACAGAGAAAGATGTTACAGAAGACTGCCATATGCAGAAGCTCAGGTGTACAGAAGCTCTGAGAATGACTAATGATCTTAGTTTTCTTCCTTGTGAGACAGAATTACAAAGGAGGCTTCAACATCTTCTGAACACAGTAGGAACACTGTAAATACAGGGGCAGATTTTCTTGTCTCTAGGTGGGAGTCTGTCCTAAGGCAAATGACCCTGACCACATCAGTGCCCAGTAAGGTACAAAGAAACAGCAGACAAGGCTCCAGGTAATTAGAGCTCTCTCCTCTAGAGGGCCTGAGAGGGGACCTTAGAAAGGAGAAGGGCAATATCAGTTATACAAGTTGATATTTCCGACTCTTGGAACACATGGCAAAGGTAGAAAATACCATTGCATTGTACTTCCTTTCATGAAACTACATGAGTCTGCTCCCAGAGGCCTGGGCATACCTTCTGCTTTTCCTTCTGAGCATCCCTTTGGGCTATGGTTCATTTCGCATCATTAGAACCTTGATCCAAACTTCTCCAGGAAGTCCTCAGACTGCCCTGTATAAGGAACCCCAGTTTCCACCTACACTTTTCAATTTCTTTCTTATCTTCCAAACATCTGTTGATTTGGTTTAAATTTTTTTTTTTCATGGAATATCTTAGTTTATCCATCTATGGTAATTGAGAATTTTGCTGGGTATAGTATCCTGGGCTGGCATTTGTGTTCTCTTAGGGTCCAGGATATTCTAGATTTCATAGTCTCTGATGAGAAGTCTGGTGTAATTCTAATAGGTCTGCCTNTATATGTTACTTGATCTTTTTCCCTTAGTGCTTTTAATATTCTATCTTTATTTAGTGCACTTATTGTTCTGATTATTGTGTGTCAGGAGGAATTTATTTTCTGGTCCAATCTATTTAGAGTTATATAGACTTTTTGTATGTCCATGGGCATCTATTTCTTTAGGTTAGGGAAGTTTTCTTCTATAAATTTGTTGAAGATGTTTACTGGCCCTTTAAGTTGGATATCTTCACTCTCTTCTATACCTAGCATCCTTAGGTTTGGTCTTCTCATTGTGTCCTGGATTTCCTAGATGTTTTGGGTTAGTAATTTTTTGGATTTTCCATTTTCCTTAACTGTTTTGTCAATGTTTTCTATGGTATCTTATGCCGCTGAGAGTCTCTCTTCTATCACTTGTGTTGTTTGTGAAGCTTGCATCTATTTCTCTTGACCTCTTTCCTATGTTTTCTATCTCCAGTGTTGTCTCCCTTTGTGATTTCTTTATTGTTTCTATTTCCATTTTTAGATCCTGGATGGTTTTGTTCAATCCCTTCACCTGTTTGGTTGTGTTTTCCTATAATTCTTTAAGGTATTTTGTTTTTCCTCTTTAAGAGGTTCTACCTCTTTGCCTGTGTTCTCCTGTACTTCTTAAGGGGTTTACTTATGTCCTTCTTAAAGTCTTCTATCATCATCATGAGATGTGATTTTAAATCAGAGTCTTGCTTTTCTGTTGTGCTGGGATTACCAGGGCTCACTGTGATTGGAGAACTGGGTTCTGATAATGCCAAGTAGCCTTGGTTTCTCTTGTTTATATTCTTGCCCTTGCCTTTTGCCATGTGGTTATCTCTGGTGTCAGCTGTTCTTGCTGTCTCTGACTGTGGCTTGTTCCTTCTGCAAGCCTGTGTGTTATTACTCCTGGGAGACCAGTCCTCTCTGGGAGAAATGTGGCATCAGACAGAAATGGTGCTCTCAACTCTTTATTAATTACATTTCATTGGGTAAAAAATACTGCCACTATAAAAATATCATTACTTTTTACAATCCTAATAGGTTATATGTTATTAAATAATAACATTTTATTTATTTTTACCAGTTTGAATTGTGATTGTATATTTAATCAAAGAGCTCTTATAGGTTCATGTCGTAATTTTACCATATGTAAAGGCAATGTACATCTAATAAGAAAATAGAAATAGCATGTACTTCCATTTTGCAATAAAACATGAAATTATAGCCACTTGCCTCAAAAATGAGTATCAACTTCATTAATATAAAATTTGTGTCTCAGTGTTTTGATTCTGTCTCCTTTGTCTGAATAACCTTTTGTTTTAATGATGGGCTGCAGTATAATCTTCATAAAAACATTATAAATGGCAATTAAACTCAACCTTTGCAATGCTGACAATGTTTCTCTTTGAACAAGTGTAGACAAAAGCAGGAAACAGCCGCACTGTCTCATCTCTTCTGCTGCCTGGCCAGCAGTAGGACAACACCTTTAACTACAAGCAGCATCTGGTTTAAAATTAGCAAAAATGTTACAATGTGTGTCACTTAGAATCAATGAGTTAAGCCACCAATTTCATGCTTGCCAGCATACCCCTCTAGCATTACCATATAAAAATCTATAGGAGCAGGGACCTTGCTCCTATATCTCAGAAATTGATAACATAGTATGTCCTTAAAGAAAGCTGTTCTAAGATTGACCTGAACTTGCCCTACTGATGTTCTTTACCATCCAGAGTAGTGTAAGATGTGACAACTCTAAGTGAAACTCTGTTGTCAGCTTCTAACAAGTGGCTGTTCTGATCTAGAAATTGTGCCTTGAAAGCTGGCTGCCACCAGTAAGGAGGAATGCTATCTAATCTTTCTAGAGACATTTTCTCCATGTTTTCCAATGAACTGTGAAAACCCAACAAGTTTGGTGATCTGTACTGAGATGAGATAACCTCTAGGCTAAAATTCTCATTTGCAGAAGTTTGACAGAGCAGAGATAAAGCTGACAGTGGTACTGCAACACATGTTCAGATGTCTGTATGGAGAAGCCTAGTTAAAAGCTATGTTATTGGGCAGTGGTGGCACATACCTTTAATTCTAGCACTTGGGAGACAGAGGTAGGCAAATTTCTGAGTTTGAGGCTAGCCTGGTCTACAGAGTGAGTTCCAGGACAGCCAGGGCTACACAGAGAAACCCTGTCTCAAAAAAAAAAAAAAAAAAAAAAAAAAAAGCTATGCTGTCTTCATGTGGTTCAGGTTAGAGGCATAAAACTAGGTGACATAGTAAGCATGCCAAGAGATGAGAAATGTCAGCAATCTCTCTAGCTTCAGGTGGGATTTTCTTCTTTTTATCCCACAGTATTAAGTGGAAGTTAATCACTTTTAAGTTAATTTATTTCTGCTTTTTCATTCAGTGTTCTCTGTGTTTCCCTTTCACAGTAAGCTAGGTAAAATTGTACTTAACAAAACAGCATTTAACATATTTCTGATAAAGCCAACTAAATCCATGTATTTCTCCAAAGATTCTGCCCAAATAGCAGAGAGTGTTCATGTATGTGCCAGATAAATTTCAGACATAATTCTGAGATTTTCTTTCCCTTTGTTCCTTGACACCAAATCCACTGTGGTGGCTCCATCAGCTTTATCTCCACTCTGCCAGACTTCTACAAATATGAATTTCAGTCAAGTAGTTATCCCATTGCAGACCAAACTAGCAAGCATCACATTTTGTTGTAGTTTAATGTCACCTAGGCTATGTACGGGAAGCACCGGGGCCATGTCTTGGTTTTAAGTCTAGAAGAGTGCATTTCTACTCACTGGAGGAGGTTAGTCTTCAGGACACACTTGTTAGATCAGAATAACCATCTGCTGGGGTTGATGGAGAAACTGCATTCACAGGTGTTGCCTCTTGTATGCTCTGGTGGGTAGAAGCCCCACTCTAAGACGGAGAAAATCTTCTTTCCTAAATAAATGGTTTCAGTACCTACTCTGTTCTAGGTTGCCAGTAAATGCTGACTGGATGCTAACCGTATACTAACCCACTTTCCTGCTCAAAGACCTCAGGTTGTCTCTGAAGCTCAATTTTGCAAGCCCTTTCTCTCAAGTTCCCTGTTCACCATAATGTCTTCCTAGCTTCACTGCTTGCTTTGTCTTCTCATTTCTCTGCTGCTGTATTACAGAACATGAGTGAAACATGCTGATAGAACAGTCTACAAGGAAAGTAGTTTAGACCTGCTAATGAATAAATTATATTTTCATTCGGTGTGTACTGACTGGTATGTGTGTGTATATGTTCACAGGTATGGGTGTCCTAGAAACTAATAAATGAGCAGTCTAACTGCCTAGTGTTAACTGCATCTGTCAGTATAAGATAGTTTATGCCGAGATAACAAAAAAAAAACCCTGACTTGTCAGCTGCCTATCTCTGGGTGTTGACTGATTTGGTGTAATTTAAAACTGCTTGGATGACCTTTATTAGGGACACTCCAGGGTATTTTAGTAGAGTAGGAAGCATATGGAAAGGGTATAGTGGCTCTTGTCTAAAACTGGAATTGATAAGTCTCTCTTCCACAATTGTCCACTAGCTAGAGCTAGTTATAAAGATAAAACAAATATAATTCATAATTCACAGTTTGCATGAAGGAAGACCCAATCACAGGTTGTATGATGTAAGACCCAATCCAGTGCATTACCATCTCTAAAGGACTGATCTTCTGTTGTGGTAATTATTTTTCTGGGGGTTGTTATATCCCTTTGTTGCCTTTAAAGGATCCACTTCAGATCATTTAGTTCCCAAATAAAAGACATAGAAACCTTTAGATGTATTATAAGCAGAAAATCACTAGAGCTGGTGTAGTGGCTATTCCTGGTTGTCAACTTGACTATATTTGAAATGAACTACAATCCAGAATTGGAAGGCTCACCAGTGAACCTAATCTGGAGGCTGGGAGATACAAGTTTCTGATCTGGATCTTTGTATGGAGATCTTGAGACACAGTGGGGATTGAATCCAGAAGATTAAGACAGGGAGATCTCCGAATTCAAGGTCATCTGGGATTAAAGGTGTGGTGGCACACACCTTTAATCTGGGCTACTTCTGCTGGGGACCATATAAGGACATTGGAAGAAGGGAGTCTGGCTCTTGCTCTTTTGCCTGCTTGCCATGTGGGACTAAGCAACTGCTAGACCCTTGGACTTCCATCCACAGCTACTACTGAACCATTGTTGGGATTTTAAGTCATCAATAAATTCCTTTACTATATAGGGCATATCTGTAAGTTCTGTGACTCTAGAGAACCCTGACTAATACAGCTGGGCAGATAGCTACCCTCTATGCTATTTTGTCTACTTCCCTGTGGTGATCCTATATCAATTGCCATGTTCCGCCAGGGCTGCTCCTACCCCATCAGGCCAGCCCTCATGATCCGCCTATCCTATGGTTCCTTCCTCTTTCCTCCTCTCCTTATATGATCCCTCTCTCAGATTCCAAGCCGGATACCTTTGCACTTCCCCCTCTCTTCTCTTCAGCTCAGGCTGAAGGCATCTTTATTAAGCAATCAGGGATAATGTAGTGGGGCAAGGTTTACATAACAAAGCCTGTATACCTGAGAACTTGTGGGAGCGGGTGTGCCAAGCTCCGTGGTACCTGTTTGTCAAGAGCCTGAGCCTGAACTCTATGTGAGGAGCGGGTAAGCCCCATGTTCCCTGGCTGCAAGAATCTGAGCCTGCTGAGCCTGTGCAGACAATCCTGTACTGTATGGATGATCCTGTACTGTACTGCCTGCTGAGTTACTGGACAATCACTGAGTTCCCTGGCTGAACTCTGACCAGATCCAGGAGATGGGGAAAGGATTAGGTCAGAGGACTGAAAACAGGATGCACCCCCGGCAGGGGGGAGAATGTTGTTGTGAAGGAGCTCAGAGGACTGAGAAAAACAGGATGTGCCCCGGAGTGAGGGAGGAGAATGGTGTGGGAAAAGCTGTAAACAGTTCAGTTGTGAGCAAGCACTTGAAGAGTCCAGTTGGGTTTAGTTGAAGCTGGGAGAGGGTTAGAGAAAGCTGTTTGTGAGAGAGAGAGAGGAAAAGCTGCTCGGAGAGATAAAGAAGAAATCTGCTTGAAACCTTCCTTGGCATTTGTGTCGTTTCTCCCCGTCTCTGCCTGTCAGAGTTCGGGGGTCTGCGGCAAGAACTTACTTGTTTTGGGCCAACCAGGTCTTACCAGGTCTTAGAATACAGTGTTTAGCATCTGAATACACCAACCTCCTACAATCAGCTCTTTTCTGCCTTGAGACATTTGCATTTACTCCCTCCATGCCTACTTCTGGCCTTTGGCAAGCCTCTTCATTAGCATCACCAATTCTCCTAACACACATGACTTTTATATAGCCATAAAATGCCATATATTATTCACTTATCATTCCTGTCTGTACTCTGGTCACTGTCATAGTTGAATTTTAATTTTAGTTTTAATTCTCCATAGCACTTTTAACTTGTGGAAACCATCCGTGTCATTGAATAGCCTTCTTTAGTTCTCTTCATACAAAAAGGTGACCACACAGACATAAAACTCTATCTCCACTGGCCACAACTGTATATTGAGGGCCTAACGCAAAGTATGTTAACATAGTAAGCATTTAAGAATATTCTCATTAAAAACAAAGATTAAGTGATTGCCAGCATCTAATAAGGTTGAAGCCAACAATGGCATACTCCAGTTTTGGTTAATACTTTTAGTCTGGGAAATCATAAGTAACATGTAATAAAACAGAAATTATGGTGATTTCACCAAGATTTTATTAAAAATTCTCAGGTACTAAAGTTGATGCAATTCTTAAAACCTGCGGGACATTTTGGGGATAACACTTTTATGACCTTGTTTTAAAAGTCATATTGTTCATCAATTTTAAAACTCTTTACATTTCCAGATTCTATGTGGTAGAATAACAGGGAAGATGCCCAATGATAACTTCTGACTTTATCAGCATCAGTGCACACACTTAGGTTTGACATTATGTTTGTGAGGACTGTTCTATCTTTTTCTTAGGATGTTATTGGCATATTTCACTATGTGCATCCATGTTCTGATTCACAACTAAATATCAGTCCTTGAGTTAAAGGTTGTAAGCATTAGAATTCATTGTGATACTACTAATTGTTATACAGTATAGTAGGTGAGCTAAGAATAAATACTACGGTATGAGTTTAATTCTATCTACAGTTTTAAAACCATAAGAAGATACTGAGGCATGTACAACATGCCATTATGATGCAGAGCTCTGATTCCCTACATTCCTTGCAATTAGGGTTAATGTATCTCATTTTCCAGGTACATGAGCTGGTAAAATGGAAAATACCTAGCAGCCATCTCTTAGTTACTGATGTTCATCCATGGCAGAGGAAAGATCTGTGTAGTTCACACTCGGGCTTACTTCTTATCCGTCCTAAGAAATTTTATACCCACATTCACCATTCCTATCAGATAACCCTAAAATAGGTAATAAATAGCAATGCAGGCATTATTTTTTAAAGTGTTTTGTTTCTTTTTTCCTCTACCTTTTATAAACATAATCTCAGCTGTGTGTATATTTCTGTGTTTTGCATACTTAAACACATACATCTCTACTCAGACACGAGCGATAGCACCTCTGGAGTACCACATAGAAGGTGACTACTGAAAAGCATATGCATTATCATGTGACCATGTGCATTATTTCTTTACAGATATTAAGATAAGATATTTTATGTAAAAATGAAAATAATAATTTCCTAATAACACTTTTAAATAAAGAATTTTGGTGTATTAGAAACACTATCATATAAAAAGTATAATCCCAAACTAGAATAACATTGCTTTCTAGAAATTCAACTAATTCAAGCTATGAATCTCAGGAACACTAGGTAGAAGTCACACTGGTTTTGAGTATCTCAAGATTTCAAGTCCACAAACAAGATTACTTCAACCCCTCATAGTCACCCAACCATTAAGAAACTCCAGTGTATCAGGCCATGTGCTAAGTAAGCTCTGAGAGTTCATTCTCCATGTAGTCAATAAACTTTCAGCCAGTATTTTGTTAAATACCTAAAATTAATATGTTTAATACCTTTATCAAGAAATATTTGCTTCCAAGCAACAGAATTTACTCACTTAGAGTACATGGAAGGAGCAAAGCAAATGTGCTCCCTGGAACCCGAGGCTGTGAGTATTTAATCTGATCTCACTAGAACCAGAAGCTCAGCCATAAAATTATAAAACAGAGGCCTACATTTTACATCTCCAGATGTCATGACTGACAGACAGTGTTTTCTTTGTTTTTCTCTACTGGTTACCCCAAAAGGAAAATAGTATTTCTCCTGGTTTAGTCATCTCTGACCTCCTATACTGACAACTCTTGAATTTGAATAAATAATAAATCTGACTCTATACTTAAACTGTGAGTTGAGGTCAAATGGGCATCTATAGATCATTTTAAGGAACCTGGCTCCATACACAACTATACTCTAACTAAACTAATGTTATTGTTATAACTAATGTATATGTTATTATAAACTAAGTATATGTTATTCTAGCTAACAAAAAGCCTCAGTCAATAATAGTGGCTGGCCTCTTAGCCAATACCTGAAGACTACCACATTAGTTCTAGTTAATATGTAAGGCCCACTGCAGCAACCAGAAATCTTTGCAAGCTATTTTCTGACTTCTTTTCTTTATGAAATTATTTTACCACATTAGATGGTCTGCATTTGAGGAACAGCTTTGTTCTGAAGTACAGCTCAGTTCTAGAATTTGTTTCTTGTTCAGTAAACTTTTAAATAGAAATAATCTTATATTAAAAACAAATTTGAGGCCCAAAGAGTATTAAATTAATTAATCTAGCCTAACAAGTGTGTATCTTCATCAATGTCTGGAGTATGAGGTCAGAAAACGTAGCGGAATTCTCCCCTAATTGATTGGATTATAAAGATGACAAGTAGCCAATCATTGAGTGAGGAGGCGGGTCTTCCGGGTTCAAGAGAGGAAGAGGGAATGCAGGAGGAGGGCCCCTCTTTTGGGATGGCAAGGGTAGCAAAATCAGGCAAAATGTAGACCAGAGACTGTGAGATAGTTTGGTGTAATCCACCAGAATCTGCCACTGGAAGATTTCTAACATAAAATAGTTAATGAGATTTAGATGATAGATTTCACTCCGACAGATTCTGTTGATCCTAAACTAAGATTGTCTTGTGTTTTCCTTTTCACAGAGACTGAACTGAACTGAAGGAGAAAGGTAACCAGAGCCGACAGTGGGATGGTGAGAGTGGCCTCCAACTAGCCATGGAAATTTGGGAGTGCTGAGCGGGTTGGGTAGCAGCTAGCCACAAGGATTGGATGCTGAGAAAACAGTGGTTCAGTGGCAGGTATGGGAAGTTGGGTGGACCACTACTTGGGGATAGCCATGAGGGTGTGGAAACCACTGCAGCCAGAGAGAGTAGCTGGGCATAGCAAGGACTGATTTTTAATAAATACAAAAAGAAAATCCACTGCTCTCCAAGCAGAATACCCATGAATATGAAGGAAACAAATGAATGACTATGTCTGTTCTATTAGTAATTAAGCTGGAATTCACATTTGGATGAATTGATATCTTAAAACAGGACAATATAAAGGAGAAAATAATCCTAAATAAATGATGACTAACCTGACAATGGGTAATATAGCAGACAGTAGTAGGTGCTATAGAGAACACAACTAAGTCCAAAGCCTGGGCCAGCCAGTGCTGGGACATTTAGCTCTGTTTTTACAAACATCTAGATGGAGGAGGAAGAACTGCATAGGAAGTGATGCACCATGTGGGACAAAGGGAAAGAGTGAAAGGAAAGAATATATGAAAATCCAGAGTAAGACAGAACATGCTATTTTCCAGAAGTGCCAAGAGACTAGCAAAAACCAAAGATAAAAGTATATGTCTATACAAAGCCTGAATCACCTACCCTTGGAGAAATTTGAAAGAATTAGGTCATGGGGCCTATCTACAATGGGATTTGGCTAAATTGAAAATTTTTTAAAAGGAGGAGTGGTCTGTTCTGTGCCTCATATATTTGGTAAAGGTGATGAACTCATAGGCCAAGTTAATGGATTGCTGTAAGAGGTAAGAGTGCCATCACCACACTGAAGAGCTTGTAAAAACTAGGATGAGCTTAGTTCTGTATTCAAGAAGTTTGAGGTATCTGAAAAAAGTCATGAGATATTGCACTGAAGCTTTTATCAGGTTTAGGAGTTCTCTGGTGGACTTTTTAGGGTCACTTATGTATACCATCATATCATCTGCATAATGATATTTTGACTTCTTCCTTACCAATTTGTATCCCCTTGATGATCTTTGGTTGTCGAATTGCTCTGGCTAGGACTTCAAGTACTATATTGAATAGATAGGGAGAAAGTGGGCAGCCTTGTCTAGTTCCTGATTTTAGTGGGATTGCTTCGAGTTTCTCTCCATTTACTTTGATGTTGGCTACTGGTGTGCTGTAGATTGCTTTTATTATGTTTAGGTAGGGGCCTTGAATTCCTAATCTTTCAAGACTTTTATCATGAAGGGGTGTTGGATTTTTTCAAATGATTTCTCAGCATCTAATAGATGATCACATGGTTTTTGGCTTTGAGTTTGTTTATGTAGTNGATTACATTGATGGATTTCCTTATATCAAACCATCCCTGCATCCCTGGGATGAAGCCTACTTGGTCATGATGGATGATCATTTTGATGTGTTCTTGGATTCGGTTTGCNAGGATTTTATTGAGTATTTTAGCATCGACATTCATAAGGGAAATTGGTCTGAAGTTCTCTTTCTTTGTTGGATATTGTGTGGTTTAGGGATCAGAGTAATTGTGGCATCATAGAATGAATTCGGTAGAGACCTTCTGTTTCTATTTTGTGAAATACTTTTAGGAGAGTTGGAATTAGGTCTTCTTTGAAAGTCTGATAGAACTCTGTACTAAACCCATCTGGTCCTGGACTTTTTTTGGTTGGGAGACTATTGATGAATGCTTCTATTTCTTTAGCAGAAATGGGACTGTTTAGATCGTTCATCTGATCCTGATTTAACTTTGGTTCCTGGTATCTGTCTAGGAATTTGTCCATTTCATCCAGGTTTTCCAGTTTTGTTGAGTATATATCCTTTTGTAGTAGGATCTGATGATGTTTTGGATTTCCTCAGCATCTGTTGTTATGTCTCCTGGAATCTAACTTCTTGAGTTCTTTGTATATGTTGCATATTAGCCCTCTATCATATGTAGTGTTGGTAAAGATCTTTTCCCAATTTCTTTGCTACCATTTTGTCCTATTGACAGTGTCCTTTGCTTTATAGAAGCTTTGTAATTTTATGAGATTACATTTGTCAATTCTTTATCTTAGAGCATAAGCTATTGGTGTTCTGTTCAGTAAAATTTCCCCTGTGCCCATGTGCTCAAGTCTCTTCCCCACTTTCTTTTCTATTAGTTTCAGTGTATCTGGTTTTATGTGGAGGTCTTTGCTCCACTTGGACTTGAGCTTTGTCTAAAATAAGAATGGATCAGTTTGCTTTCTTCTGCATGGTGTGCATACAGATTTCAGAAGGATCCTGTCCCCAGCTGATCCTTGGTTCCTGTGTACCGATGGCTCTGGGAGGGTCTCTTTTGGGCCAGGAATCTGAAGAGAAATGCTGGTCTTACTTGTGCTCACAGGTTTGTACACACTCCTGGGAGACCAGCTCTCTCCTGGTGGTAATTATGTTTGTAACTCTGTGGCACAGGATCAGCTCTTGGCACAGATGGAAACTGGAGGCCTCCTGTCCCAGGTCCCCTTCTTTTCCTGTGTCCTGAGGGTTCTGTGTGGGTTCCTCTGAGCAGCAGTGGTGGTCTTACCAGTACTCATAGGCTTGTCTGCCCCCCTGGGAGGGTATGTCTCTCCAGGCGCTATTTGGGTATGGAACTCTGGGGAAGTATGGCCTTTGGTATATCTTCTAATACAGCAGGTATAAAATATTAGCAGTATAGTCAATTTTTATTTGAGTTTTTAATTTCAAGAGTTATAAGTAGTTATAGGAAGTCTCTATGCCTGTGTTGAATTGTTCCCAAGGGTAATGTCTTACAAAGAGATTGTAAAATATCATAATTCTGATATTGACAATAACAGTATTGAAACGGTATGCACATTTTAAAATTTGTCTGTTTAGATGACCAGTATAAACAAAAGAAGATCCTTAATCACTGGCTGATATCATAAATGAAATAAATACTCTAAGCACTCTCTTGAGGACAAAGTAGTGTTAGCGGTAGATTCAGGTCTTGCCCTTTATATCAACAGACATTCTAGACAGAGAGGAGAATTAAACAAACTAGTAAACAGACAAACAAAATAGATTAAATACTTACACACACACACACACACACACACACACACACACACACTGGAATATATTGCAAAATCCTGAGATCTAAAATATACCTATACATAGATAACTTCCAGTGTTAATTTTAGAATAAAATAAATAAGGAATTGTGATGGTTACACTTGACTTTCAAGATGACAAGATTGGGAATCAATTAGATGACACAATTACGGACTAATCTGAAAAGGTATTTCAAGAAAGGTTTCACTGAGTGGGGAAGGCCTTCCCCAGTCCTACCCTCCAACAGAAATCTAAATTGTAATGACGTCTGAGGTATAGAGAGGCCTAGTGGGTAGAGTTGTCTGTGGCATACAGAGGCCTCGGAAATTGAGATGTCTCTTGCACAGAGAGAAGAGAGGTATGGAGAAGACTGAGGTACAGAGAGTGGCCTGAGGTAGAGAGTGGCCTGAGGTAAATGGCTGTGGTACAGAGAGTTCTGAGGTATAGAGAGGCCAGAGGTAACGAGATGACTGTGGTACAGAGAGGTCTCAGGTATAGACAAATCCAAGGTGTAGGGAGGTCTGTGGTATAGAAATGATGCTGGCTTACTAGGTGAGTCGTACTGACAATGTCTTTCTCCCAAGCTGGTGTGGTTACCTCTACTGTTGTTATCCTCTGCTGACATCTGACTCTAGCTTCTTTAGTCTTTCAATGTAAATTGAAGATAAATGACTGTATGGGGGATGTTCTAGGCCTTCAGTGCATACCTGGGACATCTAAGATCCTATCTTCTGAACAGAGAAGCTTCTAGGTTTTCAGTTCACCCTGTAGCATGTCAGGCAATGTAATAAATACCTTTTGTCATATATGGCTACATCCCACCAGTTCCAGTCTCTAGACAACCTAACTTAACACAGAGGTCTGTTACAAAATTTATCATTAGCAGAAGGAAAAATGGCATTGTTCAAGAGCACTGAATTCCACATGTTGTTTTTGATAAAGTAAGTTGAGAGTATAGAAATCACCCCATTTCCACAGATATTCTTATTAATAAGATCACTGACTGATAGGGTTCTTGACTCCCATAAAGCAAATTCTATTTAAAAAGTGACAACAAATTCTATTGTATCTAAAGTTATTCTGAAGCTATGCACCTGTTGGAGGTCTTCCTCTGACTAGATGTATGGATTTCTTTGTTTAGAATCCTGTCTGTTTCTATTTCCTTCTCAGCAGGCTCAGTTAACTGCCAGGTAAAGATGCCTCAATAGGCAAAAAAGACCTACTCCTCCCAATTGCAGTCTAAAGGTCACTCTTACCAGAATAAGGGAACCCTTACACAGAATGCAAACTGATCCTCAGACACACACTCCAATAAATTCTTCAGTTAACCCTCATACAGCAGGCAAGCTCCTCTGCAGAGGAATGTTTGATTATAGTTGTTGTCACACAATCAGAAAGCCTACATGACACCAGGAAAATGAGCTCCTTCTCTCTATTTATGTCCTTTGTCTCATACTTTCTTGAACAAGTTCCATACAACTTGGTCAAATGGTCCAACCTACAAATATATATTTATTTCCTAAATACTTACTATGAACAAGGAGTAAAAATTCATATGATATAATGTGACAATTCCACAATTCAAAAAATAAAATTAAGCTTATCACTCAGGTATTAACATTTATTGACTGGAAAAGAATGAGTCAAGACACTTTATTTATACCTCAATTCTTTCCTCCCTTGAGATAATCAACTTTACAACTAATCCATACATAATAGGTTATTTTAGGCAAAAATAAATAATTGTTTTACAAAAGAATTTCACTATATAGTTTATTAGTTTCCATAACAATTTTAAATGACTATCCAAATGAATTAAGTGTAAGTTCATTGTTCTTCTATCATTTTGTGTGTTCTAGTAAAGCTCCTTAGCACTGTGTCCCAGAAGCAGAAAGTGTTGCCCACACAGGAGAAGCAGACACTACACCTGAGAGCATATTAGACACAGTCTCAACCCCTCACTGTCTTTTTGACCTTCAAGTACTCTGGGTTGGAACATGACCTCAGAGTACATAATAAATTTTAGGGTATACCACTTTTAGAAAATGCCATTACTATTTTATGATTCATGGTCTGAATGTGTCACTTCATAAGAAAATGATGAAGTAAATGTCATGTTAAACGCAGAGCTCAAGTGGGCAAGATGTTTTATTGGGAAGACATGTTTGCCCCCAAATGCATCAACCTAAATTTAATCTCTAGGCCTACAATAGTGGAAGAAAACCAAGTCCTACAAGTTGATTTCTGATCTCCACAAATAATAAACACATAGCACATTCAAACTCTATATGTTATGGTAGTTAAATGCTTTGAAGAAGAATATACTTGAAAACTCTATTCTCTTAAAGTCATAGATGATTCTCAAATCGTATGTAGACAGAGGTGGGAAGGAAGGGTTGGAGGACTAGCTCCTCATATAAGAACCTGATTTACCACAGTGAGCCTCACAGCATACTCACAGTCAAGTTTACAGAGGGGAGGGGCCAACCTCCACTGGATAAGGCTGAAAGGTAAAATGCATACAAGATGTATTCAATTATTGGGAAAGGGCAAATGCCCTGCATCCAGGAGAAAGTATTATCTAATAAGGAGTGACACAACAGGTTTTTGTGGATCTGAACTGAGGTGGACATAAGCTGCTGGGACTAAAGACTCAACTTCGAACAAAGTGTAGCTAAACATAGCTTTCTCTCCTAAAACAACAAAGTTCAATACATACTGACATTAGAATCAGGTGTTGCTTAACACATTCTTTTCCCAGAAACCCACTGTGAATACCACACATAGTGACAAAGCACTCAGCTCTTTCCATGGCTTAACAACATTTTCTGAACAACAAAATGCCAAAGTATAAATTGGGATAGACAACAACTCAGGCTGGTGTGCAAATTAAATCCTAATTAAACCACTTAAATATCTGAATAAATATAGCTCAAATTGTAATGCCAATTAGCATCTTGTTTATCAGTCATTATCATGAAAACAACAAGCAAATATAACCATGCTAGTTTAATAAGGTCATAATTAGAGAAAATTACTTATCACAAAATAAAAAAGTATCATAGTGAGATTCAGCATTTGGCAGAGACAGTATAAAATGATTGAGCCCATATGCAATCACTTAGCTCATATAAAGTACTATAAACAAACATCATTTTACAATAGTGTGAAAAAAAGCACTTTTTGAAATAAAACAAAGCAGGAATTCTATTTATTTTTCTTTTCATTCTAATTTTACAAGAGAGAATTATTAGGATCCTATTTGAACACCTTCTCATTATCACTTTTGTCTTTGGGACCTCACCATTCAAAGTGGTCAACACCAACACTAAGTTCTTCCTCTAGTCCAAATCTACCTTCCTCATGGCCTTTGAGTTCAAGTATCACACTGGCACCTGGTGCCTAGTAACCACTTCCATCTTCTAGAGCACTGGTTTACAATCTGTGGGACTCGACCTCTTTCCACAGGCATCACCTAAGACCCTTAGAAAACACAGATATTCACATTGATTCATAACACTAGAAAATTACAGTTATGGAGTAGCAATGAAAATAATTTATGGTTGGGGGTCACTACAACATGAGGAACTGTGTAAAGGACCTCAGCATTCAGAAGGTTGAGAACCACTGCTCTAGCATCTTGGTCACTTATGGCCTATTCCTTTCCCATTAGATCCCATTCTATTTATCATTGGTTGCCTTTCATTCATCAGCATCTCCATGAAGGAAAATAGATTCCATGGAAATAGCCATAACTTATCTTTATGGACTTCCCTCTACTCCTTACCACACACAGAATAGACACCTCTGTGAGAACCTCTTTCCTTGTTATCATTTGTCTTCTTTCTGCTCCCACATCTCTGCTTAGCCTAGTTTCACAGAATGTAATAATCCTCTAATTTCAAGTTTTTAAAAATTTCTCATTTTATTTTACTCTCGGGTTCCAGAGGAGGAGGAGAAGGAAGTGAAGGTGAAGGAGGAGAAGGAGGCAGTGGTGATGGTGGAAGCGATGGAGTCATAGGAGGAGGAGGATTAAGTCTAGAAGAGGAAGTTTACTGTGGATTTTCCAGGTGAGCTTTGAATGCATTTTCAACTGTCATTATAAAACAAGGAGGTCAGGATATTTGACATAAACAGTAGCACACACAAAAATCCAAGAAGAGAAGGATGAAGAGAAAGACGAAAGAAAAATGAATGAAAGAAAGAAAGAGAGAGGGAGAGAGAGAGAGAGAGAGAGAGAGAGAGAGAGAGA
>NC_034599.1:2560003-2617987 GCF_900095145.1 Mus pahari | reverse complement strand
GAAGGAAGGAAGGAAGGAAGGAAGGAAGGAAGGAAGGAAGGAAGGAAGGAAGGAAGGAAGGAAGGGTGACAGTGAAGGTTGAGCTCAGGATAATGTGGGTAAAGCCACAAAGATTCTCTGTACAACCTTTCTATGGTAAGCAATGTGACCATTGTCTCACCTTGAACTTCTGCTTGTGGAATTATGGTAGAATACATACATTTCTGTTTTCTTTAGACACTCAGAAAAGCTTTGGAAGGGAGTAACATGGTGAAGTGGAAACTTCTGGTTTCTTTGGAAAGCGAGTTATGTCAAATGATGTTTTGCTGGGGCATGCAGGTGAAAGTATATCTTGCTAAAGCAGACATGTGAAAGAATATTTTCCTGAAGCAGACACAGGTAAAGGGATGTTTTGCTATAGCAAACATGTGAAAGGACGTGTGATGAAGGAGTATAAATATGACCCCACAGACAGTAAAAGGGGTTTGGCTTGCTTTGATATTCTTCACTAACAACATGTGTGTATTGGTCTACCTTACATAGCATTGTTGAGCTCTGTGCACTCATGACAAAACAGCCTTTGAGAGAAACTCACCAAAGAACTTCTTGTGATGTTCCTGCACCTTCTTTCCCCTTCAGGACCCTTGGGCTAGTTGGCAAACCTTGTGGTTTCTTCAGGATTGAACTACAGCTGCTTGTTTGTTTGTGGTGTCTGCATGCTGAGAGGACTGGACTGTAGCTACTGAGTAGTATTTGGTGTTTGGTAAGTGATTGAACTGTTCGCAAAGAAGATCGTGCTCACCAGCAAAGAACCTTTGCTAAACACATCCATTTCCCCATATTCTAATACCTTTTTCTTTCCACTGACTTTGGTTGGTATTGGTCAAGAGGAGAGGTTGAACTTTTATTAAAATTGACTGCAAAATATTTTGCCTACAAGTGGGAATGGATTTCACTCTTTCAATTGTATTTAGATTCGTGTTTAATACATAAGAAAGAGAAGAAAAAGATAGCTGAAAATTAGACCATAACCATTGTGTGAGTTTTGTCTCTCTATGCCACGGTTTAGTAGCCAAAAGGAGCAATATAACCTGGACTACCTTTTTTTTTTTTTCCCAATTTTTTATTAGGTATTTACTTCATTTACATTTCAAATGCTATCCCCAAAGTCCCCTATTCCCTCCTCCTCCCTGTTCCCCTACCCACCCACTCCTACTTCTTGGCCCTGACCTTCCCCTGTACTGGGTCATATAAAGTTTCCAAGACCAAGGGGCCTCTCTTCCCAATGTTCATATTGTTGTTCCACCTACAGGGTTGCAGCCCCCTTCAGCATCTTGGGCTTTAACAAACCTTCTAAAGCTAAAGAGTACATTTATTTAGTCCTACTATCACAAGCACCACCACCACCATCAAAAAAAAAAAAAAAAAAAAAAAAAAAAAAAAAAAAAAAAGAGACAAAAAAAAAAAAAAAAAAAAAAAAAAAAAAAAAAAAGGAAAGGAGGGAACAAGGAACCACTACCACTTATCTGACAATTTAGCCACAATGATGTTCACCATTTACAATTTAGTAGAAAGAGGAGGAAATGAGGAAATGGGAAATGTCCTTCTTCAGTAAGTATCTCGTAGGTATCTAAATGCCTCCCCACTGATTGTATGTTGTTTTCCTCTCATTGCAGTAAATGCTTTTCTGACAGCTTTATTGACAGCGATTATTTCATGTTTACATTCACTTCCTACAACTGGGTTTTGCTGTTGATGCTGTTTAATCTCTGCATCCTGAGGTGGGCAGAGGGCAACTTCCCGAGAATGTATTGCTAGTGAGTGGCAGAGAAAGGCTTTTCTTCTTCCCTTACTCAGTATTCTGTACAGGCTTTCACGGGTTAGATTTTCCTTTCAAGTTAATGAATTTCATTAACCATAACCGGTATAAATTGAATGCCACATGATACAATAAGTGAATTTCTTTAATACATCATTTCCCCTATGTATGCAATAATAAACCCTCTTATTTAATGAAAGTATACTAAATTCATTAATTGAAAAATGCAAGTTAAAAATTTGTGCATTTTTATTTTGGCTTAAAATATCTGAGTGTATCCCTAGTCACTAACTAGGCACAAAATGCTTAGATTACAAATTCTGCTGATAAATGCTTTGCAGTAATTATTACACAGAATAGATCCAAAATTAACCCATCCATTTCAATCTCTCTCTCTGTCTCTCTGTGTCTCTGTGTCTGTCTCTGTCTGTCTCTGTCTGTCTCTGTCTCTGTCTCTGTCTCTGTCTCTGTCTCTCTCTCTCTCTCTCTCTGAGGAAAACATGAATGTGGCAGGATTTTTTCTGTCTAATTTCATTAAAATATTAGTGCAACAGGTGTTGAAACAACGTGATGATCAAGAATCCACTAGAAATGTAAGATTATTAGCCTGAGAGCTAGAATTTTATTTTATGATTTTTATTTTTTAAGTAGCTCTAGATGAGTCACACGGACTCAAGCATGGGAATTGAGTCAACACAGACTCTGAAGCCCCCTGCTGTGGGGAGTTGCAGATTGTTCCAACTTAGAAGGAAAATGAAGTTGTCTACTTCTTAGGCCAGAGATGGATTGAACTGTGAATTCATAAAATTGGAATTATTTGCTTTTAGGAAAGATTTATACAAAGATTTTGTCTGAATCCTGTGAGGATTTTCGCCCGTGGTTTGAAACTAGGATAGGGAAAATTAGTCACTGACTCCAAGTAATGAGAGCAGTGATAACTAACTTCTATGATCAGGTATCAGTTATGAATATAAGGTATAAAATATAAGGTATAACAAGATGAATGCTCTAGGCAGAGAGCCGAACAGTAAGATGGTATGAAGATTGCTTTCTATGACTCACCAGATAATCACTTTCTGTCTAATGTGGGCTCCACAGGGATCTTGAGTTTTTATCCTGCTTGGTAAAATAAACAAGACCTAAGAATAGGCACATACAGTAATTTAGCTTACTTCATTTGTTTTGTATTGTTTTAACTTTCAAAATGGGTGTGATTTTGAGTTTTGTGGTTTTATATTCCTCTGGAAGATAGGGCAGGATACAAACTTTCTTGCCCACTGACTGAAGGGTATGCTGTTTTGGGAGAAAGGTTTTGTCTTTGTGTGTTTAGAAAGGTTGGTTAGGGCTTTTACACCTTCCAGAGGTATATGAATCAGACATAATGAAGGGAGACACCCAGAGGACTAGATTCCAGAGAATCAAACAAAAAAACCCACATCTTCATGATACTAAAATGTTGTTTTGAGATTTGTGTATTACAGAATATCCGGCCTTGGTGAGTCTCCTCGTCAGACTTGCTGAACTGAACTGCTTCATCTCCTGATGCCCTGGGCTTTCAGCTATATCCAGTCCAGACACAGACATCAGAGACTAAATTAATCATTGGTATGGCCTTCTTAAGGCCAACTAACTCCCCCATTTCCCCTACCCTTCCCCCCCTCAAAGTATCTCAACGCCCATATCCAGCTTGAAGAAGTTATGAAACGTCATTGCCCCAGTTCCCCGGGCTTTGGAGCTGGAGGTGGTTATTATAGGTTTTCTATGGAATGTAGAAATGGTTATAATTGGAACAGGGAGGAAATAGTTAGAATTGATTGCAAAGCCATAGATTCTTTATAATTGTGACTACGTTGAAGTCATAATTTCTTATTTTGGTATAGAATTCATTTTGATGCAAAATCTAGGTTCTCATTGATATAAGTTTCTTCTATTGATACAAAAATTTTTAAAGTGTGGGGCTTAGACCCAGTCCTTCTATAACTATTATTATAAACTGATCTGAGATGTGTAAGCCTGTGAGTTAAGGGCCAAATTGCAAATTCATGACTCTGAGTTTATTGTTAGTGTGTTTTCGGTTATTTTAATTAGAAATAGCTGAAAGCTGTTAATGAAGAACAGTCCAGATTACTTTTCCTAGATAGTTGGTTTTCAAAAACCTCAGAAATCCACAGAATGTGACATTTATTGTTATTTATTCACTTGTTGTTGAGACAATTCTGCTCCTAACAGCTTCCCATTCATGGATTCAAAGAAACAGCTGAGAATCTTACCTCCAATTTAGGGTGCACATTTGTGGCTAGGTCACCACTGGGCAGAAATTGGCTCATTTCATCTACAGACAAAATACTGTCCAGAAAAAGGACACAATTTACAGGTTAGGACAACTTAGTTCTGCCGAGACAGAATTGGCTAATCTTTAATGTTCCTGTTTCTCTAACGTATGTCAGATGATCCTGGGCCAGAAGGCTGAAGACATGCTCCAATTTCCTGATTTACTGGGGCTGTATGGATAGGCAGGTGTCTCTACAATTTGTCTCAGTTCTGGAGGCTGTGTTAGGCTTCTTATATATTTTCAGTTAATGTTGGTCAGCCTCAGATTTCTGACAGGGTTGAAGACTTATAGTCCCATAGCCAGCCCAGACTATTTACATTGAGAGAACAGATTTGAGAACATGGTTTTCAGATGGCATACAATCTAATGCCAGGACATAAGTCAGGTGTAAAATTATAAGTCTTTTAAGCTAGGACAGATGACATTGTTGTAGGTCAATGACAAAAAGGATGACTGGGTGTGCTCAATTTATAGTATGACAGAAAGTAGGGGTTTGTTATTGTTGTTGTTTTGTTGGTTTTTTGTTTTTTTGTTTAGTTAAACAGAAAGGGTGATATATAGCAGGAATTTTCTCTGTCCAGTTACATTAAAATATTAGTGCAGCAGGAGGGCTGTGATTGGTCAGGGAAAAGGGAAACGGAGCAAAGAGTTGCAGGGATAGTTGCGCATGACTCAGAGGAGGGAGGAGAAAAGCAGGACGAGGATGGACATGAAGAAAATCCTGACCCTGTGTGGTTTTAAATAGTCACAGGTAGTTATGAATGTCATATAGGGATAGAATAATTGGCATAACTTGTGTGATCTTGGGGGGCAGTTTTTATCATTATCAATTGGCTTTGAAATTATTGTATGGCCATCTTGTGAATTGAGAATTTGTTTATATAAACCATACTGGCTAATTATAAGCTTTGAGAGTTTTGATTTACTTGGTTACTGAAATGTGGGACCGCCATCTCCAGGGGTTTATGGCTAAGAAGGAACTAGCAGATCTAGATACAAATGAACCAGAGCTGGGAACACAGCAATCGGTCACTGTGCGGGCGAGCTAGAGACAGAGGTGGCAGTACTGTGTCAGAGTCAGTGATAGAGGGGCAGAGAATTGCCTGAGGTAGCGTGGGAACTTGCAGGTCCTTTTTAATATTTTCCACAACAGGTGGCACCCAAGGTAGACAGTAGTGAAGCAATGTCTGATTGGTGCCTTACACTGTTTTAAAATGTATCTTGTTTTCCCTTTTGCCATCTTTCTGTAGAATGTTTTTACTGTCTTTCTTGCTCAAAACTAATCATTATAGACTGAGTCACATATCCCACAGTTCTTTCTTTTGGGAGTGGGGTTCGAGACAGGGTTTCTCTGTGTAGCCCTGGCTGTCCTGGAACTCACTCTGTAGACCAGGCTGGCCTTGAACTCTGCCTCCAAGTGCTGTGATTAAAGGTGTGTGCCACCACTGCCCGGCCACAGTTCTTATGCTAAAGTCCCAAGTCCCAAGATGACTGTGCTTGAAGTCAAAAATCTCTGGAAAGGTGATGAAAGTTAGGCAAAGCTCTCATCTGGGCAGTAGGATTAGTGTCTTTACACATAGGACCTCAGAAGCCCCCTCTCTCTACAGGAGTAAAAAGGAAAGGTCACCTGAAAGGCACAGCAAGCAGGTGACCCAGTGCTAGCCAGAAAGGCTGCCTGACCAGAAATCCAGATTTGATTGCTCTTTGGCCTTGACTTTGGCAGCCTTGTGGGAATGGATGGGTGCTGCTGAAGCAGCTATGCCCATAGGGTTTTGTTGTGGTATCCTAAAGAGACTGGTACACTAACTTATTAACAATTACCTAACTGATGTATCACTCAGGTTCAGAGAAACACCATTTATTAAATATTTAAAGAGACAAAACTCCATTACCTTCATATTTTGCTGCATCACAGAATATGTAATTAAGTTCTACAGGTGTGCACATACCTTTGGATACAAAGGCAACATGTCTTTGTGAGTACTGATGTGTGCTCTGGCAATGGTTGAGGGTATTCTATTAGTCACTGAGATTGATTCAGGTTCCACCCTAATTTAGTTACTCTCAATTTTAGGAAAATAAAGCCCCTGGTGTGTTACTGCTCATCTGTTAAAGCATATTTTATGTTGTTTCCATAATACTTCAAGCCAAACCTGCACTGACAAGATGAAAGCATTAACCCTAGACAAAGCAATGGTGTAGATTTTGTGGAGTGTGAATTTATACAATGAAGATGCCTCTGTAGGAAAGGGAACACCAAATTGGGACTATAAAATTAAATTTTAGGGCCTTATAAGGGGCCAATCAAGGGACCTGAAGTTTAAGACTTATTAGTAGCACTATGAGTCTGTCTCTTTAAACCACATTCCTCTCCCTTTTGTGATGATTTGAGCTTCACTTGGATTGTACTCTGCTGCTGTTCACTCAATCAATCAGCAAATGTTCATTGAATATCTCCTTTAGCCCACACACTACTCTAAAAGCCAGGAAACCAAAGCCAGAAGGCACTATGGAGTTTATGTTCTTCATGGAAGGCAGAGCATGAATTAAGGAAAAGATTTCACGAGAACACTACACACTTCATATCAAGGCATATTTAAAAACTGACTGCTTTTAAATTCACTTCTATGTTGAAAAATGAAAAGTGCCTTTGGAATAGAATGTTTTCAACAACACAAGAACCCTGCTGTGTCCTGACACACATCAGACTGTTAAGAGCTCCTGAGGGCATTTCTTGCTTAGAAAAAGACTTTCCCATCTAACCTGGCAATTCTGTGCTGTGGTCCTTTATGCAATGAGGCTTCAAACTGGGCAATTTGCTTGAATTCTCCACAAATAGAAAAATGTATCCCACAAGTTTCCTAGGAAATCATCATATATGAGCTTCTCTTAGAAAAAGAATTCAAAAGGATGTAGTAAAAGTCAGTTAAGGAAAAAATAAGATACTAGAAAACATTAAAGGGAATTTAATGTAATAGACTATTGTAGTTTGTACAAAGGTAAGTTATAATTATGTTAAAGACAATGCCAACATAAATACAGCTAAAAGCTTGGGATATGTATATTACTCAGTAAAAGACATATGAATTATATTTCTGTAGTGATTTTTACTAATTGCTTTTAAATTTGGCATCATATAGTAAACAGGGATTTGAATACTTTAAAGTCTTAACAGTTATTTTTTTTTAAATATAAATAAAATTCTTCTTCTTTTTCTCGTCCCCCTTCTCCTCCTCCTCCTTCTTTTTTCTGAAAAATGATCACCTGCAGATGCATGCTGCCTAAAGCCTCTAAATCTTAGGAGATATAGACAGCTGCATAAAAATCTCTGTCAAATCTATAATGGTTAAGTCCCTCAAACAGACAATATGATTCTATTCTTCATAGATCTTTTACTGTTTAACACAAAAGAGCAATTATTTAAAATAGTGAAATAAAAAGAGGCAACATTATCGTTGCCTACCTCAAATTCAGTTGGGGATGAAAATGAAAGCCAGCACTGTTGAAAGTAAGTGTAGTTGCTGATTTCATAAGAACAATACCAAGTATTTTAACCTTTTCATGGGACATGACATGATCTGTGAACTGTAATTCTATGAGAAGATGGTAAGTTATTATTTTTAAGGATAATTTTTGACTTACTAATACAAAATAAAACCCATAGGAAACATATACTTACTGAATTCATGTTTACTACTTTCTATTTATTCAATGGTGCATTTAGATTCCTTCCCTTGAGATTATAACTCTCTTTAGGCGTTTTCAATACAGCAAATCACAAAAAGACTCACAGCTCCATATTTTGTTTATATGTCAGAAATAAAGCAAGGCTAGCTTGTTTAAGAAAATGACTTCAAGAGTTTCACTGACCTTGGTAATGACCCAGCACCAATAGCAGACAATGTTCAATGTGTGGCTAGTCTGAGATTGCTTAAAATGTAAACTACACAGCAGACTTGGAAAACTAACCATCACTAAAATCATTCTAAAAGAAACCCAATAATTAAAACAATATTTATTTCACACCAAAATCAAGTTTGTATACATATTGGATTATATATATATTTTAAAAATGAATCTCTCCCTTTCTTTACTTAGGTGACTAAAAGTTTGTTCACAGTGTCTTTTTTATTTTTTATTTTTTTTTTTTTTTGGATAAAAATGGTTCAGAGTGGCAAGGGTTGGATTCAATGTCAGCCAAGAGCTCTGAATTCCAAAACCCAACTGGAATGCTTAGCATTCTTCTCCCAACATTAATTCTCCAAATTACAATAAACTTCCTCTCCAATAAACTTTATTTTTATTTAATGTATGTATATGTACATGTGAATATACATGTTTATGTGCATGTGTGTGTATATGTATGTACAAATGTATGTATGTATACATCTGAGTGTGTATATATACTTGATCAACAGAATGCATATAGAGGTTAGAGGAGTCATTTCTCTACTTCCACTGTGTGGACACTAGGTACTGTACTCAGATATGAATTTGCTAGCAGGCAACCTTTCTATCCATTGAGAGATCTTGCCAGATGCCATTAGTCTTAACATGTACAAATAAGTCTCCTAGATCTATCTCTTCCTTGTTCCTATCACTTAATGTAGTCATTATTTTATATGCTTGAATTTGTATGTGAGTGTGACCCACACATTTACATTTCACATCATTATACTTTGTTCTTTAATGAGCCAACTTCCATCTGTCCCTATTCTGTAAGGAAGGATACTGGGATTCCATTTATTAGGAATTCCTCAAAATAACACAGGACACTTCCCTCAGGGCAAGATATTTAATGTAATCTCATATATAAACCTTGCCATATGGGGTAATATTTATTAATTATAACATTAGGGTAGTGATTGCTTGGGTCATTATAGCCTGCTACTTAATATATGGTTTTCCAATTTGCTCTAAAATATTTTAAAATATGAGCAGATTTTCAAATGACCTCAAACTTTATTTTAAAGGTATATGAATGCACAGCAACTATTTCAACATGTTTTTTTTAATCAGACCTCAAATTTATCAATAGTATACAGAAAAGAATAGTTTCATATAAGTGACATGTCCCCATTACTCTTATTGGTTTTTAAGAACTAAATTTAGAAAATATGAGTGTCTTAGATTAGTTTACATTCCCAACCAAAAGAAGAAGACAAAAACCAACCAACCAACAAACAAATAAAATAGGGCATATGAATCCTCTCTGTCTACTGCCATCCAGGAGTTAAATTATCATAATGTTTCAAAAAGTTGAGTCTTACAAGTTGTTAATTGAGTGTACACACTGGCTTTTATAGTATTCCAATATTTGTTCTAAGATCTGAACACACAGAAAACCATAAATATAGTCTTAAAAGTCAAATTAAAAGTTACTTTTTGGTTAAAACTTTAATCAGTATAATATCAGAGAAACTGTACCCTTACTAAAGAGCAGAAAGGTGCCTTTCACTTTTAAACTGTGTTAAAAATAACTTGTCTAACACACCTTATCTAAACTAAGTACTAGGATAAAACAGCAGCAGTCAGTGTTTGATAAATGAAACAGAATCCTAAAAGTATCTTAAAACAAATAATCAACAATGGCAACAAGCAATTAAGTAACACTGGATTACATAAGGCCTTGTATTTGTTCATAAGTGTATGTCTGGGGCTAATTATATTTGATGTTAATTCCATTCTCCTGTGAGTGGTTGTGAACAAGGAATGAGTCAGCACTCAGGTGATTTCCTGTAAACCTGCTTCCCACCTTAATTTGTAAAATAAAGGAGAGCTGATGATTGGGCGAATAAAAGGGAAGGTAGAGTGGAAGCTGGGGGAGAGAAGAAATAGAAAATGGAAGAGGGAGAGGACACAGAGGAGGAGGAAGGAGAAAAGCAGAGCAGAAGCACATGGCCTGGAGAAACTGCAAGTTCTAAGAGGTCTCATAAGCTGTGGAAGATGGTAGTGTAGCAGTAGATCTGCCCAATCTAGGCACACAGCATGTTATTAATTGTGTTGTGTTTTCATTGCCGGGACATATTTAGGTGGAGATTTACCACAAATATATTTCCTCTCTTCAGCCAAATCATAACTGTGCCTTAGCATTTACTGCTGCTATCGCTCAGTTTTTTTTTTTGTTTTTTTTTTTTTTTTATTATTATTTTCTTTATTTACATTTCAAATGCTATCCCGAAAGATTCCCATACCCCTCCCCCCACCTCTGTTCCCCTACCCACCCACTCCCACTACTTGGCCCAGGCCTTGCCTTGTGCTAGGTCATATGGAGTTTGGGAGACCAAGGAGCCTCTATTCCCACTGTTGGCCGATTAGGTCATCTTCTGCTACAAATGCAGCTAGAAACACAAACCCAGGGGGTACTAGTTAGTTCCTGTTGTTGTTCCACCTACAGGGTTGCAGCCCCCTTCAGGTACTTGGGTACTTTCTCTAGTTCCTGCATTGGGGACCCTGTGTTCCATCCAGTAGCTGGCTGTGATCATCCATTTCGGTGTTTACCAGGCACTGGCGTAGCCTCACAAGAGGCCACAATATCAGGGACCCTTCAGTAGTATCTTGCCGGCATGAGCATGAGCATTAGTATCTAGGTTTGGTGGCTGATGATGGGATGGACTCCGAATGGGGTCCTCTCTGGATAGTCCATCCCTTCATCCCAGCTCCAAACTTTGTCGCTGTACCTATAATTTTTCATGGGAGTTATGTTCCTCATTCTAAGGAGGAATGAAGTATCCACAAATGTTCATCCTTCTTGATTTTCTTCTGTTTTCCATAATGTGTCTTGGATATTCCAAGTTTCTGGGCTAATATCCGCTTATCAGTGAGTACATATCTAGTGACTTCTTTTGTGATTGGGTTACCTCACTAAGGATGATATCCTCCAAATACATCCATTTGCCCAAGAATTTCATAAATTCATTGTTTTTTATGGCTGAGTAGTACTCCATTGTGTAAATGTACCACAGTTTCTGTATCCATTCCTCTATTGAGGGACATCTGGGTTCTTTCCAGCTTCTGGCTATTATAAATAAGGCTGCTATGAACATAGTGGAGCATGTGTCCTTATTACCAGTTGGAAGATCTTCTGGGTATATGCCCAGAAGAGGTATAGCAGGATCCTCCGGTAGTACTATGTCTAATTTTCTGAGGAACCGCCAGACTGATTTCCAGAGTGGTTGAACAAGCTTGCAATCCCACCAGCAATGGAGGAGTGTTCCTATTTCTCCACAACCTCGCCAGCATCTGTTGTCACCTGAATCTTTAATCTTGGCCATTCTGACTGGTGTGAGATGGAATCTCAGGGTTGTTTTGATTTGCATTTCCCTGATGGCTAAGGATGTTGAACATTTTTTCAGGTGTTTCTCAACCATTCGATATTCCTCAGTTGAGAGTTCTTTATTTAGCTCTGTACCCCATTTTTTAATGGGATTTTTTGAGTTTTTGGAGTCCAGTTTCTTGAGCTCTTTGTATATATTAGATATAAGACCTCTATCAGATTTAGGATTGGTAAAAATCCTTTCCCAATCTGTTGGTGGCCTTTTTGTCTTGTTGACAGTGTCTTTTTATCGCTCAGTTTTTTATTTTTTCTTCTTTTTTTTCCATTTCAACATTTTCGTTTATTATTTTAATTAATTAATTTTTAAAATTTATTCGCATTTCAAGTGTTATCCCCTTATCTGGTTTCCTGCTCCCAGAAAACCCCATACTATCACCCCTCCCCCTGCTTCTATGAGGGTGTTCCTTTCCCCACCCACCCACTCCTGCCTCCTCACCCTCAATTGCTCTACACTGAGGCATCTATCCAGCCTTCATAGGACCAAAGACCTCTCCTCCCATTGATGCCTGACAAGGCAGTCCTCTGCTACATATGCAGATGGAGCCATGTGTACTTCTTCCTTGGTGCCTTAGTTCCTGGGATCTCTGGGGGGTTGAGTTGGTTGATGTTGTTCTTCCTATGGAGTTGCAAACCCCTTCAGCTCCTTCAGTCCTTTCTCTAGCTCCTACATTGGGGACTCCACACTCAATGCAATGGTTTGCTGCAAGCATCCAACTCTGTATTTGTAAGGCTCTGGCAGGGTCTCTCAGGAGACAGCTATATCAGGCTCCGTTCAGCAGGTATTTCTTAGTATCCACAATAGTTGTGGAGTTTGGGGACTATATCTCAGACGAATCCCCAGGTCAGACAGTCTCTGGATGGGCTTTCCTTCAGTCTCTACTCTGCACTTTGTTCCATCAAGTCCAAGTAGATGAAGGACCTCCACATAAAATCAGATACACTGAATCTAATAGAAGAGAAAGTGGGGGAAAGTTCCTGAATAGAAAAGAACACACATTGAATGCACTCACCGATAAGTGGATATTAGCCCAAAAGTTCTGACTACGGAAGATACAATTCGCAGACAAAATGAAGCTCAAGAAAAACTAAGTCCAAAGTGTGGATGCTTCTGTCCTTCTTAGAAAGGGCAACAAAATACTCTCAGGAGCAAATATGTTGTTCAGTTCTTAATGGAGTATCCATGTACTCGGGCTTCAGCCCATACCCTGACAGAATTTGGAGGGTTGATGCTTACTGCAGCCAGGTTTACAGACACGTGATGCAGTGCAGGACCAACCCTGAAGACCATTGTTAGTTTTTGAGTCATTCATGCATTTCTGTAAACCCTACTTAAACTAAATTCATAGCTGTTTGCTCTCAACTCCCACTTTCTTTTTAAAAATCATGAACTATTTTAAAATCCTTTTCTTCTCAATTGAGTGACTTGGCCAGTGAATTCTTATTATTATATAAATGCACACTTTATTTCATTTAGTAATATTTTCCACAGAAGATGCTGTATAAGCTACCTTAGGTAGCTCTATAAACAGAATGCAAACCTATTCATCATCCCTTCCCTTCTTAAAAAGCCTCATGCAGACTCTCTCTGAACGCTATTTTCCAAACCTTAACTTCTTCTCTGGACCCTTGCATTAAATAGGAGAAATAAAAGTAGGCACTACTGTTTAAAATACTGTAGCTGACCAGTGCAGTCACTGGGGAGTTTTCTCAAAAGCCATCATGATTTGTTTGCCACAGAATTATGCATTGGATAAATAAAAGAATTTTAAAACAAAAAACAAAATATTTCACTTTATTATTTATTGAATTAAAGACTTACCATAAGTACCATTGGGATTATTCACTGTAAGCTTTGGCTAATCACACAAGTAAGCAAACAAATCAGTGTTCACCAAAAAGTCAGAAAAAAAAAAATGCAGGCTGCTGGGTTATGTGCCCATAAGAACATAATCATCAGAATAAAGTCAGATTTTCCAGGAAGGGTCAGTGAGAGAAATGAACAGGTAAAACACACAGGAACACACCAGCATTTGTAGGACATGTAAGAGAGCAAACCAATGGGGGAGGGTACTCAGCAACACAGGGCAGGTCTAGGTATGGAGCCAATGTTTATTTTTAAAGCAAAATCATTTTTCAACCACACATGATGCCCTTGCAGATAGGTCATAAAATATTACCTTTCTCTTCAGGCATCCTTTATATTAACAGGATCCCCAGAACATTTTCAGATATTTCTCATTTCTTTCACTGATAACAGTCAGAAAGAAATAAAACATAAAACATATTTTTACTGGATATTATATTTATTTAAATTTCAAATGTTGTCCTGGTTTTCTCTCCCCCTGCTTCTATGAGGGTGCTCCCCGACTCACCCTCTCACTCCCAACATATTTTCAGGCTTTCTCTAATCTTGCTTCTCCAAAGAAGTTAAAATAAGAACTGTGTTAGTTTTGGCTTTGTTTCTACCATCATTTCAAACCCATCATCTGGGAGAGTCGAGACAGAAAATTAGTACCCCTTAAGTGAAGAGAAGGTTTCACACCATAGTTCAGTTGGAGAAGACTACAAGGCCTAGTGGCTTCACCAGAATGGCTCACTGGGGCTATGGCATGGTTTCAAATAAGAAGAGGCACTGAAGAGGAAAGGAAGTGGGGGTATTTAGGATGTTTATAGAACATCGTCATGAAGAGAAGCAGCAAAATGTCCAGAATTTGCTGTAGGGCAGGGGAAAGTGATCTGAGCATGTGTGTTGGCCAAAAAGAGGGAGCTAATAAGAGAAGTTAGAAATGGGAGGGAAATGAACAGTAGAGACCCAGGTCATGAGTTAATGTCATGGGAAAAGTAGACCATGGAAAGAAAGGAGACCAAGGAAACTATACAGCCAGACCAAGATGACTGGAACAAAGCAACACAATAAGAAATTTCCACCTCCTCAATCCATCCAAACATCAAAGCTACTCCTACTGTTATTGATGGTAGGGTTGATTGTTAACCTTCACTCAATTATATTTCTTCAGAGAAGTGATATAAGATGTCTCTCTTTATATCAATATACCTTTTCATTTACGATCCATCCAACATCCATGGTCATCAGTCCATACCGTGATCTAATGCTAAGCCACGTTAACTGATGCTACAAATGTGTTGGTTTTATTATCCTTTTAATTACATTATTTTCTTTATTTACATTTCAAATGTTAACCCCTTTCTTTCTTTCCCCTCCGAAAACCTGTTATTCCATGCCCCCTCCCCCTGCTCACCAACCCACACACTCCCTTCCCTGTCCTGGTATTCCCATATGAAGGCATCGAACCTTCACTGGAGCAAGGGCCACTCCTCTCATTGATGACCAACAAGACCATCCTCTGCTACAAATGCGACTGTAGTCATGGGTACTCTTTGGTTGTTTGTTTAGTCCCTGGGAGCTCTGGGGGTACTGGTTGGTTCGTATTGTTTTCTTCCTTATTTTCTTATTTGAATTAGATTTTGCATGAATCCTTTCCTAATTACAGCTGCAGCTTTTACTTCAATAAAACATGTACATTTTCTATAAATTGTGACTTGCAGGCTTCCAGTCTTATTTGGAGAGTCAGGTTTTATGAATGTTACAAACTTAGAAAGTTTAATAGCCATCTCAATTCTATTATCCAGTTTCTGTGGCTACTTTCTGCTCTGATTGCAGAACTGAGATCTTAGGACCTGGAAAATCTAAAATATTTACCATCTGGCCTTCATGAAAGTGTTACCAACTCCTCCACCTGATCCAGCTCACAAACTACATTTTCAAAACTAAAATATGTAGGTTGAATATGTGCTTTGTGCACACACACCTTATTAAGGATTCTAAGTCCAGTGGGATCTAACCTACAGAGCCAAAACAATCCCTCTCCATGGCCCTCTTAACCAGACACATCTACAAGCTACAATCAGACAAGTAGTTTCCAGTAGGGGTTCCTAGTAAACACAGGATTTTCTGCTTTACCTTCATATATTATAAAGCTATTTATATTTTCAGCTTATAAAACCAACACAACTATGAAACACATAAAATTTTCTTGACAGATCAAGGACATGATCATTTTAAAGATAAACAATTGCACTGAACATGATCTAACCATTTCTACTGACATGTGAAAATAAGTTAGAAATCTTTCCATCTATCTCTGTAATAAATCTCTCAAAATTAGTATGGACGACCCCCCTACACACACACATACACACACACAATCTAAATGTAGATGTATCATATGGCCCAGCTATACACATATGATCTAAATGTAGATCTGCCATATGCCCAGCTATACCACTCTTGGGTCCTCACCTACAAACCTCCACATTAGCCTATCATATAGATACTCACACAGCAACCTTCTTCACACTTTAGTCCCACTAGCTAAGCTATGGGACTAGCCTTGGTGTCTAAGGACAAAGGAAATGATACAGAAAATGTAGTCTAGACACAACTGAATGGTTTTCATCTGTAAAGAATAATGTTATTTGCAGAAACCTGGGTGCAAGTGGATGTGACCACATTAGGCAGGCAAAATTGGGATGAGATAGACAAAAAATGTTTATCTCATGTGTGCTTCCTCGATTTTATATAGATTCATAAAATTATGAATGCATATATGACATGAAAGTTATATATCCATATATGAATGCATATGCATAGTCATATATACATATATGAATATACATATATTCAGAAATGAGTCTGTCTGGAGACCCAATGGGACTAATGAGGAGAGAAGAGATGAATGGAAAGTTCTGAATCTGAGGAAATGTACTCAACATTTTAATACATACTTGTATGAGAACATTCTTTGGTAATACAGTATGGCATGTTGAAAATTTTGACTATGAAATTTTTAAAGAAACCACAACAGTAACCTAAGTCAGATGTCTGTGTAGTTCTTATGGAAACATTCTGAAGCCTGAAAGCGTGGGCAGAAGAAAACCCCTAGGTCTCCCTGGTTCAGTGCCCAGGGTGTGAAGACTTCAAACAAAAACAGTGCTCCTTTCTGTTCTAATCACATGTTAATGTTCTGTGCACAGATATGGAAGTCACTAAGCAAGTAGGATAGAACTTCTTGCTAAGTAAAGCCCAGTGGTTGTTTCTTTTCTACAAGGACCCTAAGGGCTTATTTGTATACAATTTTACACTCATTTAAGCTTTGAAGTCAATTTGTTGCCTATTTATTGGTTCATTTGGTTGCTTTTCCCATGACTAAGGGTGCTTCAGCGGCCTTTCTTAAAAGCTACTGTTGTTATGTTGCATATTAATTGTTCCAGGGAAATGCAGAATGTGTGATTCTCTTGTTACATTAGGTCAATAGTTGCCCAACTCCTGTTCACAGCCAACTGCACTCAAGAGATTGTCTCCATGCTCAGTCATGTCACAGCTCAAGTGTAAAACTCCAAGAATCTTAATGTAGACAAGTTGATTGTTACAGTTATTAGCAAAATATCACATGCTTAACAACTGTCAAATAGATTTTAAGTGCTCTTACACCAAAAATGTATATGAGCTGCTATATATGCCAATAAGTTTGTTTTAGCCATTCCACAATAAACACATATTTCAAAACATTTTAAACACAGATATATAAATTTCTGTTAATTAAAAATGAATAGATAATAAAATAAATTCTTTAAAATAATTTAGACACCAGTCAGAATGGCTAAGATTAAAAATTCAGGTGACAGCAGATGCTGGCGAGGTTGTGGAGAAATAGGAACACTCCTCCATTGCTGGTGGGATTGCACGCTTGTACAACCACTCTGGAAATCAGTCTGGCAGTTCCTCAGAAAATTGGACATAGTACTACCAGAGGACCCAACAATACCTCTTCTCGGCATATACCAGGAAGATCTTCCAACTGGTAATAAGGACACATGCTCCACTATGTTCATAGCAGCCTTATTTATAATAGCCAGAAGCTGGAAAGAACCCAGATGTCCCTCAATAGAGGAATGAACACAGAAATTGTGGTACATCTACACAATGGAGTACTACTCAGCTATTAAAAACAATGAATTTATGAAATTCTTGGGCAAATGGATGTATCTGGAGGATATCATCCTTAGTGAGGTAACCCAATCACAAAAGAAGTCACTAGATATGCACTCACTGATAAGCGGATATTAGCCCAGAAACTTAGAATATCCTAGATACATTATGGAAAACAGAAGAAAACCAAGAAGGATGACCATTGTGTGGATACTTCATTCCTCCTTAGAATAAGGAGCAAAATACTCATGAAAGGATATAGGTACAGAGGCAAAATTTAGAGCTAAGATGAAAGGATGGATTATCCAGAGACTACCCCATTCGGGAGTCCATCCCATCATCAGGCACCAAACCCAGATACTATTACACATGCCAGCAAGATTCTGCTGAAGGGACCCTGATATTGCGGTCTCTTGTGAGGCTATGCCAGTGCCTGGCAAACACCGAAGTGGATGCTCACAGCCAGCTATTGGATGGAACACAGGGTCCCCAATGGAGGAGCTAGAGAAAGTACCCAAGGACCTGAAGGGGGCTGCAACCCTGTAGGTGGAACAACAATATGAACTAACCAGTACCCCCTGAGCTTGTGTCTCTAGCTGCATATGTAGCAGAAGATGGTCTAATCGGCCATCACTGGTCTTGCAAACTTTATATGACCCAGCACAAGGCAAGGCCTGGGCCAAGTAGTGGGAGTGGGTGGGTAGGGGAGCAGAGGTGGTGGTGGGGAGGGGTATAGGAAACTTTCGGGATAGCATTTGAAATGTAATAAAGAAAATAATAAAGAGAGAATTAAAACGAAATATAAAGTTTCAAGTCATATTTGGCGCAGCACTACACATGCCCAACAGTGTCTTCATGCTATGCACACATTCTACAAGACAGTGCTGAGGGAAAATCTGAAAATCTGAGTAAATGTCACTCCCAGGGCTGAAAGGCAGCTCATGCACCTTTTCTTGCTGCACAGCCAATTTCACACCTACTAATGTGAATATCAACAAACCATAAACGTCACAAATCACGTGATAGAATATAACTAAACATAATATATTGATGTAGGTAGACCAGGTGTAGATAGGAAAAAAAGACATATTATGGGAGGTATCATCAATGCTTGTAGTGAAACAGAACAAAACATACTTCATTCTTGTTGTGGAGAAAACCCTCATAAAGACATGCTTCTTGTGTACAAACTGTGAACCTATGCCTTTACTTATGACTTCCGGAAATGTATTTGGTCCTGAAATACTCTATGTGCAGACAGACACCTCTTCTAACTGCTCCTGTCTTAGATGTGTTTCCTTATTATATATGCTTTGGCTGAATCGGTCCCACAAAGTTATTGCAAAGATGCTTGGTTTTAAATGGTGTTTACTTTTAGAATGCAGATGTGTGAAGTCACTCAGTGCTATAGCACCTTATCCAAGTTCTTCTGACCTTCCACATTTCCTTGAGAAAAACTGAAGAATACAATATTTTATGTTGAGTGACTGAAAAGCTTCTGGAGTTGAGAGGACATAGTGATTAGCAGGTGGCTTTGAGTACTAGTATTTGGAGATTTTGAAGTAGAGCTGACACTCATGTCTTCTATCATTCTGAAAATGAACTAATACCATCTGTGTACATGTCATGCAGGCAATGGGTTTGTAAGGGGTCTGGTTCTATCCACCCTTGGCCTAATTCACTCCTTAGGATACACTTTTCCTGCATTCAACACTGAAATGCCATGATGCTTTCTCAGTTAAAACTTCCTTCCTTCTTCCCTCCCTCCTCCCTTCACACACACACACACACACACACACACACACACACACACACACACACACACGCATGTATGTATACAGGTATGAAAACATGTATGTATTTATGTGTGTATGTATGTAATTATGGGAGGGTTTGCAATGTCCCCTGTAGCCCTGACTAGGTTTGACCTCCCTGTGTACCTAACAATGACCTTGAATTTCTGACCCTCCTGCTTCTATCTCTTCAGTGAGGCAATTAGCAGGTGTGTGCCACCATATTCAGCTTTCTATGGTGTTGGAGCTGAAGCCCAGTTCCTTGTGCCTTATAACTCGTCACTCTTCTACATGAGCTAAACATCCCCCATCTCAGTTCAGTCTTTTGATGGCTGTCCTTCACTCTCAGAAGTAAATTCAAGCTCCCTTATATTTCTTCCCAGGTCCTTCATGAGTAGGTAAGTTCTTGCATTTTAATTGTGTATTATTTGTTTGGTATGTGCATAACGGGAGGAAATTTATGTATGTCAAGGCAGAGGACAACTTTGTACAGTCTAGTCTGTCCTTCCACTTTTGCATCGACTCCAGCAATCAAACTCAAGTATCCTGCTTGTACCACAAGTGCTTTTACTCACTGAGGCATCTTGTCATTCCTTTATTTTATTTTATTTTATTTTATTTTATTTTATTTTATTTTATTAATACTGTTTTTATAATTCTCATCCCCAAAACTTGAGAAAATCTTTAATTTTGCTGATAAACTCCACTCTCCTTTGTCACTGTCCACAAGTTCTAAACTCCCATCCATCTTGCCCTTGTCAGAAAGCCTTTCTCAGTTACCCACATCTTCATGATGTCCCAGAAGTTATTGCACTGCTCCCCATAAAAGCACCTGCCACACTATATAGTGAATTGACTCTCACAATTTAACTATGAGACGTACTTTTCTCAACTAAAAATCTTGTAAAAAATCTCAAAACCTCCATAGAAAACAGAACAACAGGGATATATTTGGGCTTATCTGCTGCCAAGAACTAGAAACCTGGAGGGTGTCCAGCAGGTTTAATATCTGCCCATGATCTCTAGGGCCAGTTTCCCTTTGCCTAAAAAGAACCAAAAAGTCAGTTGGAGCTATCTGTTTTTATTCTCTGTTATTGGCTCCAGATAAGTCATGACCAGCTAGAAAACTAAATTTCAGCACAGGATATGGTAGATATCAAGAAAGCAAAACAGTCATTAAAAAAAAAAAGTGTCATAAAAAATAAGTAGAGTGCAGTCAAGGATCCATGATAAACACTGCTGGTGTCATTGGCATCTTTAGAAGTAGACAGTTGAGCTCAATTAAGGAAGTGCTTGAAAAGAAGTAACTGAATGAGTCTTAATGTACACCAATTCATTTCTACCCGAAAACTTTCTAGGTCCTTTCAAGAGATAAATAATAAGGTATCCATGAGTTACAAATATCCTACACCTGGTTCACAAAGGGTTCCCATCCAAAGGTGTTCATACAGCACTCTGAAATACCAATCAGATCATTTCAACAAGAAAAATTCAAGAGTCCCGGAAAGAACAGCATTTGCCTGACTTAGCTCTCAAGGAGGAAGACAGAAAACGCTCATGTCCCTTCCAGACTTTTAAAATGACAATGACAGGGTTCAGAGACCACAGATACTTGGAGGAATCCTACCTGCAGCCACCTGGAGTTGAAGAGACAAAGCAGGGACTCTGCTGATTCTGCTCCCTGTTTGGTCCTGCCTTCCTGAAGCAATTTGGTTTTACTTTCTTTCTTTTTTTTAAATTTTTTCTGTATTAGATATTTTCTTCATTTACACTTCAAATGTTATTCCCAAAGCCCCCTATACCTTCCCGCTGCCCTGCTCCCCAACCCATCCACTCCTGCTTTCTGGCCCTGGCATTCCCCTGTATTGGGCCATACTTTTGTTCATCAAAAAAATCCTCCAGACAAAAATCAATTTCAGCCAATGTAGCTCACAACCTAACTCAGGGTACCATTCATCACACAGCACCCAGACATCTCAAAACATTTTACAATGCACAGCACCCAGACATCTCAGGGCATTATATATGCACATCATCCAGACACCTCAGGATATTGTACAATGCACAGCAACCAGACACTTCAGGGAACCCTACAATGCACAGCAACCTGATATATGAGGACAACCAACAGTGTACAGAATTCAGGTACCCCAAGACATCACAATGCATAGCATGCAGATACCTGTGCACTCCCCAAAAGAGAACTCTCTCTCAAAGGGAATAAGAAATAATATATTCTCAAGGCAATTACCAATCATCATTACTTAGGACCAGATATTTATGTTGTCCTAAATTCCATACTCTATTTTTATGAGATTTTCATAATAACAGAACAAAGAAGGTCATGAATGAAGATATTTTTAAAACACATTGGTGGAGACATAAGGCAAGTGAGTAGAGCAAAGCAGAAAAACCCCTTTCACGGCCTCCGATGCAATCTCATGGCACTTAGATTTTTGATTTGTGGTGTAGACGTCTGTTTGTAAATTCTAAATGATTTGCCTAATGACTACAAACATGTTAAGTCAGGTACAAAGCCAGACAATAGAAGGCTATTTATTAGCAGGGCTAAAGATGGCCACCGACAGTTGGGCTCTAGGTTTGCAATATTCCAACCTCTCTACAATGATTAAAGTTCGAATCAGTTAATCTGCCTTGTGGAAGGTTCAGATGGAGGTTTGGTTGGTTTTTTGTTTTGTTTTGTCTTTTGGGTTTTATTTTGTTTGGTTTGGGTTTTGTTTGTTTGTTTGTTTTTTACAGGAGCTTTTTGTTCATATACCATTGTGTGTGTTTGTGAGTGTGTGTGTGTGTGTATGTGCGTGTGTGTATTGTTGTTGTTATTGTTACAGTTGTTTGTGCTCATTTGTATGAATTCTGTCATATATGCTACTGCATACATGCAGAGATCACAATACAGCCTTGGTATTGGTTCTTACATGGTACATTCTTGGTCCTTGCTTTACACTTTGAAATAAAGACAAAGCAGGCACTCACTAACTCCTTCCTACATACACCAGGCTTCCTCTCCACAAACTGCTGGAGATTCTTCTCACATTGCCTGTTGCCTCCCTTAAGAGTTCAGGGAGAGAGGACTTGACCCTGCATCCAGTTTTAAGTAGGTTCTAAGGACACCAACTTGAGTTTCCTTACTCTCAGAATCGCCCAAGACCTATGTCCTTGTCCTTCTCTCAAAAGAATTTCAATTAAGTATTTCAAACCATGTTATTATAAAGTCAAAGCCAAGTTGCATTTAAAACACCTAAAACACAGACACAGATATGGCATCATAAGGTTTGAAGCTTCTATACTCTTAGAACTGAACAGAAAATCTAAAAACAAATGAACACAAGATGTAGACATTCTTATGGCTCATAGCTCTCAAAAAATGTTCACAAGAAATGGCTTATATCTTCCTCCTTTGTTGCCAACCCCTTTCATCTCTGATTGCTGACCAAGGTCAGTGTGCTGTCATCTGTATGGCCCCAGAAGGCACATTGCTTAAGACTTGGGCTCGCTGCTTTAGAATCCAACATAACACAAGGGCAGATCCTGAAGGTCTCTCCCTAGCTGATAAAGTTGTAGACAATTCAGTTATTAGCAAAACAGTACGATCTAAAATCACTGCATACCAGCAACGTATTTGTACTTGGAGACAGGTGTGCACTCTTAACTCTCTAGGCAGGGAGTGCTATTTAGTTAGATTTTGGAATAATTAATAATGCCATTTAACTGGTATCAATCTGAACATCACCTGTTGTGAACAGTTATTATCATGAAAGCATCAATTGCATAGACACTAAAATAAGATGTGGCTACTAAATTAGGATCTTGTATAGATTTAGAGATAAGATTAAGGTAAATCAGTTTAACCAAGAATGACAATAATACAATATAAGGAAATATAAATACATTATGTGTTTCAATTTACTGTAATGTATTCTTCCATACCTATAAAATCTCACTTGAATCACATCTACCACCTTCCTCTGATGCCCTTCTTCAGCTATTTTTAATGGAAAAATCTGGAGTACTTGTTTCCCAACAAGAACAGTACTGTGAAAGAACATTCTAGTGGACCCATCACCTTATAAAAGGAAACTATTGTTTATAAACCTAAGGTCTTTAATCATTTCTTAGCTTCCCTCCTAGACATAGGATCAAACCAAAGCTTTTCCTATCAGGCTAAAAAAATAATCAAGAATATCCATCTCATTTCCTTTTCATGGAGCACCTGCCCTAATCCCTCATAATTTTTTTCTCAGCTCCCCAATTGGGCAGCAGCTAATGGAACTGCAAAGAGCGAACACATGGCATTCAAGGGTGAATTTAGCCTTACCTTTAAATAATGGCTTCCACATGCAGCCCAAGCCCACTCAGGGGTTCAGTGACTATTCACCACATCTTCTAATGACTAAATTAATGTTGGTCAGATTTGTTTTCTGTCCTCCCCCTGAGCATATTTCTCAAGCACACCCTCCCCAGACTTATATGCTGTCTTCATCTGAGAGTCAAAAATAGCAAAATTACATCCTCCTTAATGAGTCCTGAGGGAAACCGAGGAAAGCAAATGAAAAATGTCTACAGCCTGAGCAAGGACTTGATGTGATACATTGAACTTTCTCCCTGGTCTGCATTAGGAATTTCAGAGGTGTTTAGACCTCTCCAAAGAGCATTTGAACCAGCCCATGAAGATTCCAATACATCACTGGAAGCCATTTCTATCAGGTACATGGCCTTCCCTTATGATTCCTTTATTGAATCCAGCACTGGGCAGTCAATCCCAACTAGAAAGAATGAACAAAGGCTGTCTCAGCAACACTCTCTGGCTGTCACTCAACCCTTTATCCTCCATTAACACCAAGATACCCTCAAAGAATATTTTAGGCTTTTTTCTTTCAATCATCCTCTTGCCCTGATATTTTAAATTACTAAATCATCTCTTCACAGATAATGAAACTTCATTATTTGGGAAAAAGCACGTTACTGTAACACTATCAACTTCCAGTCCTTTCAACCAGTCTCACTCCTTTTAACCATCTTTCTCAGAAACTATTCTGAATGTCAGCATTGTCTTCCATGTCTTTCCTTTTTTTCAGTCAGTTTTTAAAGGTAAGATTGTTAAAGAGAAAAACATTAAGTAATATTAAACATGTGTGTGTGTGTGTGTGTGTGTGTGTGTGTGTGTGTGTACTGTAGGAGTAACTATGAAACAGCTTCAGCTAAAATATGAGAAAATCTAGAGACAGTATCAGTTTTTTGAGAAGTGCATTGGTAGACTATATAGAGAAACAGATTTTATAAAGAAAATTAAAATTTGAGTGTGCTTTCCAACAAAAGAAAGAGGAGCATGGAAAACTTCTGAGCTGTTTTACTGGATTTGATTCAGATTCTTGGGTTAATAAGCAATGACGGCATGCTTTTCATTTTCTGTCCTTGAATTCTTGTAACCAATACTTGGGAGGGTTACAAATTATGGCTTTAAAATTATACATCAACATGGTGTTTAACTCTATGAAGCCAAAAAGGCAAAGCTGAAAACTCAAAGAAGATCTGTGCATACTGGAGACACGCTCCAGGAAAACCAACTGCAAATGTGCACTGTGCACTGACACTTAACCTTGTTTACTTTAAAGTTGAGAGCAAAACCTCTGCACTTTAATTGGGAGGGAGGTCATTCAAAACATACCATCATAATATTTTACAAAAACACTGCTATCCAGTAGGGAGTTGAGTTCCTAGGCCACACACCTCAACACTTTGGATAACTTGGAGACACTGCCCTTTGTTCTACATTCTACCTGTCAGCAGAAAGAAATTTCCAAGAGCCTTTTAAGGAAGTCTGAATTTAGAACATATCAAGAAATACACTAAGGTGGCTACTATCATTTTACCAAGATGGTTAAATGTTTCTAGTTTAACCAAGCCACTGAGAACAACTCAATGATGTCCTTGATGGGAAGAGCAGTGATATGGAAGCAAGTGGAGGCTCTGGGTACTTTAACCAAGCAGGAGATAATGAGCTTCATGTAGGAAAACAAAAGCCAAAAACGCTTTGGGGTATTCCAGGTACCCAACCACAAGGACTGTACCTTGACCACAGGCTACAGCTGAGAGCCTAAGTCTCAAGAGAAAACCAAACTCAATTAGGAGTTTCTGGGACCTATTTTTCCAATGTATCTCCCACAGGACAGGAGAACAAGCATGCATGCTCAGTACCTTTCTTAGGACAGCCATTTCAGGAGCTTGGAAAACTTCCATACAAAGGAAACCAAGCAAAAAGCCAGGTCCCCTGTGCTACAAGAACATTCCAGGAGCTCTGCCTCTCACACAGTTAGTTCCTGACCCTTGTTGAACTCCAAGGGAAAGTCACTTGAGGGACATAAAGGACAACACTGACTTCTTTCGAAAACAAATGACTTATACATGGCCAGTCTGCTGCAAAATTAACCACAATGTTGAAACGTGTCATCCCTATTCCCCTAACTAAAATAAAGAAATAAATAAATAAGAATTACATCATCCTGTAATGGCCACTGAACTCCACCACCCACCACAATGCCAAGATGAACACAGCATGCAGCATTCTAACCCTAGAAGGAGGCAGCCACATCCTGGTATCAACTACTCCAGGACACACACCTACTGATATGATTCTAAGGTGCAGGGGAGAAAGCCACTTTAGCCCCCCCCGCCCCCCAATGTACTCCAGGACTTCCCCCAATGGCCTCTAGGACACTAAACACACTCTCTAGTAGTTATGGATTGAGGGGCAATTTTAGCGGGGGTGGGGAGGGGTGAGGAGCAGGCAAGAGAATCCTTTCCAGAGAATGCCTTCTGAGTTCATTTGAAAAATTCAAAAACGGAGGAGGTGGGGGCGGGTGAGTGACCCAACGAACCTTGACAATAGCAAATGTGACCTTTTCAATGATGAACACAAATCAAATGAATCGCTTACCATCTCTCCTGAGGTGGGCATTGCGCAAAGCTTTGATGGATGCGCTCTGCGGAGTCGCAAACGTGTCCCGATAGCAGCTAAAGTTCGCGCACAGGAGAATGGAGACTAAGACAAGCCGTTGCATTTGGGCTCAGCGACCTAGGGACAGCGTCGCTCCAAAAGTAAATAAAAAAAGCCCACAGGGTTGAGTCGGCAGATTTCTACTGCACAGCCCTGCGCCTTCACTGCCTGCGCTTTCTGGGCCGCCCAGTTACTGGCGCAGCTCTCCCAAAACTTCCTGCAAGCCAAACTTTCCAAGCGCTTGTGTGTGCCGCACTTCCTTGTAGCGCTGACTTGATCAATAGGAGTTAGACAAACAACAGGTTGACGTGGATTCGCCCCCCTCCGGTGGACAGCGGCTGCAGCACAGGCTGCAGGGAGCGGGCGTCGCAGCTTCTGGCTCTTCTGCGGAAGGGAGGCTGTGTCTTGTTGGGCAGTGTGGCTGGGAACAGGGATCCTGGAGTCCTGGCTCACAGTCCCAGCCAAAATAGCTCTGTCACTGAGCATGTCCAGTTTGAAGGTGGTCCAGATCCTTTCCATCTCCCAGGAATTTATAAAAACTGGCCAGGAGTAGGGCACAAAGTGGTCAGGAGGAGTGAGAGAAGGCTAGAACTCTAGAGGTGAGTGGTCAAATCCTCTGACAGCCCACTAAGTGCTTGCTGGCCCTGGTTACTGGAGTCTGCTATGACTATTATACTAGAACTCAAATCAACTGAGCAAGATTTTACTCTACCTTCCATGGAAAACTCAATCACAAAGAAGCCCATGCTGAGCTTGCCTTGAGGCCCAGTCACCAAGACTTACCGGTGATGTCAACTGAAAAACAAAGCCAGTCATCCTTCCTAAGGCGCACAGATGTATTTGTGACCTTTGCTACAGTAAGCGCAGTAACCAACATCATCCATCATGTTAGTTAAAATAACAAAATTCAGGAAGAGAAGCGGGGACTCTTTGTATACCTTCAGGCAGAGGCAGAAGAGGGCTACAAGGAGAGACTTCGTCTCAAACAACAACAGAAAATGAACACACACATAAATAAATTAGATGTAGTGGTGAAAGCCTGTGATCTTCGTGTTTGGAGATGAAGGCAAGGGGGTCAGGGGTCAAGGCCATCCTAAGCAGTATAGTGAACTCCATTTCAGGCCAGCCTGGGCTACGTGAAGACCCTGTTTAATGAAAAACAAAGCAAAATCCTGTGAATATTGTATGTTTTCTAGATTTTAAATATGTTCATACGATAGAAGAAATGAAGGAGGGATATTTGAGCATAGGTCAAGAACCAGTGGGAGGAAAGTTTTGAATTAAGACAAAAGGATGGACCATCCAGAGACTGCCCCATCCTGAGATCCATCCATAATCAGCCTCCAAACCCAGACACTATTGCATACGCCAGCAAGATTTTGCTGAAAGGACCCTGAGATAGCTGTCTTTTGTGAGGCTATGCCAGTGCCTGGCAAATACAGAAGTGGATGCTCACAGTCATCTATCCGATGGAACACAGGGCCCCCAATGGAGGAGCTAGAGAAGGTACCCAAGGAGATGAAGGGGTCTGCAACCCTATAGGTGGAACAACAATATGAACTAACCAGTACCCCCAGAGTTCATGTCTCTAGCTGCCTATGTAGCAGAAGATGGCCTAGTAGGCCATCATTGGGAAGAGAGGCTCCTTGGTCTTGCAAACTTTATATGCCCCAGTATAGGGGAATGCCAGGGCTAAAAAGTGGGAGTGAGTAGGTAGGGGAGCAGGGCAGGGGGAGAGTATAGAGGACTTTTGGGATAGCATTTGAAATGTAAATGAAGAAAATATCTAAAAAAAAAAAAAAAAAAAAAAAAAAAAAACAGTGGGAGGAAAGAAAGCACGAAAGCACTGGACCCCAGAAATGCAGTGTCTTTTGGCACAAAATACAAGTAGGAATGCTCTGTGTGACTGTAACAAGAATTAGATGAACTAAAATTGGACTATGATTTTTTTTGTAGGTGAATCTCAATCTAACATACACATTTCCTCACCTCATCAGGGACATTTGTAATACAAAAGTCCCGACATCTTTTAGGCCTGAAAGTCTAGAGTATAGGACATACATGATATTCATTCATTAAAAGTGACTGAGAAGAGAGGGGCTTATGACAATACAGACTTTACAAGCTACTCTGCCACCCAGCACTGAAGAGGATATAGATGAGGGTCACTTCATTTCAACACCAGCACTGTTTCTGAGTGAGTAAAATGGAATATAGTGCCTAAGGAAGTTCTTGATCAAGTTCATTGAAGATGTTATTGCTTTATGGATATCATTGTTTTATGGGCTCATGCATAAGAAAGTACATGCTATTGATGCAACCCACAATTAAAAAATTAGAATCTCTTTGAAGAAAAAAAAAATCTGTTTCTATTGTTTAAGTATATAATCTACCCTGGAGAAAGGCACAGAGAAGCAACATAGAAAGTAGGCTCACTGGCGATGGTGCAGTCAGCGAAGTGCATGAAGACCTCCATCACACTTGTGCAAAGGCTTAGCACTGTCGTATACATTTGAAGCTCCAGTGCTGTGTAAAGCAAACAGGTAGATTCCTGGGTTTTAACTTGTGTAAAGGGAAAGCTCATGATTCAGCCAGAGATATCAGCTCAAAACAAACAATAGAGAAATTCAGTGTTAGCTTTTCGGCTTCACACACGCACACACATATAGCCACCACACAAACTTAAAAATAAGCACAGCTTTGCAGTTCCTGTTGTGATCATAAAAAGATAAAGAAATATAAGAATAGTTTCTATGGGGGTAAGGTGAGATGTGGGGGGAGGGGTGCCTGGTTCTCCCCACAGTTATCTGGCAACAGCCAGATAGACCTGGCCCACTATAAAAGGGGCTGCTTGGCCCCTCCTCGCTCTCTTGCCTCTGTTGTTTTCTTACTCCTGATTCTCTCTCTTGCCTCTTGCCCCATTGCCTTCGCCCCTCTTTCATCCTGGTCATGGCCGGCCTCTATTTCTCTGCTTTCTCCTTCTCTCTGCCTTTCTCTGCCTCTGATACCCTCTTAACTCCCCTCTTCATGCCCTAAATTGCCTCTATTCCATGCTATACCATCGTGTGGCTGGACTCTCAGGGAGAAGGGATGCCTCAGCACGGGCCCACTGAGGCACTCCATCCCCCACACCTCTCTATTCCCCCTTAGCACATAGTCTTATACTACCTTTGTCTTTTTATGATCACAACAGTTCCTCATTTATTTATTCAGCAAACACTAGATTTACTTTTGTTGCATTCTCTGTTCTAAATATCTTGAAGGTACAATAATAATTAATTGAGACAAAGTTCTTAATCCCATAAGTGTATAACCTAGTGTAGCAGAGCAATCACAGTAAGTAAACATCTGCATTAGTAAGAGAAGAGGAACAAGAGGCTTGAGAGCAGGAGGCTTGCTGAAACATTCAATCCATATTTTAGATGTGGTTGGAAATGTTGATTTAATTTTATACTTAGATTTAACCATGAGGATCTAGGAATAATGAGAAAATGTACAGTGGTTATACAATTATTCCAAGTATCAAAATGTTCAAATTGTCTGTCTCAATCTCATGTAAAACATGGCATTTAAAATATTCATTCAAAGTAGTTTTATCTGATGTACTGATGCTGGACACGTTTAAGTCATAGCTAAAACATGATAGCAAATGTTCCAAGACATCAACAATCAACATGACTTTTAATGGCAATAAATATCTAAATGTAACAATAAGACACAAAATCAGGCACCTGAATCAAACTAATTATTTTGAATCTTGTTTTGTGCATCACTTAATAATTAACTTTTATATTAGATTATAGCTACTAAGGCATGACTGTGCATGAAACAAATTTTAATAAAAATACTTTAACAGTGAGGAAATTTCTGGCATGAAGATAAGAGGGAAGATTATCTCAACTTTTTTTGTATGTGCTTCAAACTAACTCAACTAAATACTAAATTAGTCTTTGCATTTAAATGCTTGTGGACCATTAAGAAGAGTGAACTAACACAATGAAATCAGATTTATAAATATTATTGTGATTACAACCTAAATCATCTCATTTATATTTAGGAACTGCCCAGTGAAATTTGTATAGCTAATGGGTACATGTATTGTTAAGAAAATGAAAGAAATAATAGCCTCTTATAATAGGTCTAGCCATAATGGTGTTTATACCAAAGGAATACTGTATCAGGATTGGATTGTTACATGGTTAAGTTAGGATATGACACTATTTTTATCCTGTGCCCTTTTCCTTTATAACAGGAACCAAGAATGCTGTTTTTTGTTTCATTTTCAAACATTCTTGGCTTCTTTTGCTGCTTATAAAATCCTCAGTGGAGAAGTAATATGTGGCTTGGCCTTTTGAAAGACTTCTCAACTCTGCAAGTGGGTCAGCCCCCCTGTCCACTTTTATTAAACTGAACTTCTGCCAATCTTTAAATTGTAACTCATGCAAGACCATTCTCTTGACAATATTTGTCATTTTTATGGTGCCTACTTGGTTCAAAGCGGATCTCCTATGTTGTTCACTTTTTACTCATTGGGTCTCAAAAAAAAACAAACCAAAACAAAACAAAAACATAAACAAAATCAAAACACAAAAAGCAAACAAAAAACAAAAAACCCAAACTCATGAATCCAGGACACTACCTCCTGACTTCTACTCTGCCATTTCTATAACACCACCTAGATTGCTTTCAGAATTCTGAACATTTTTGTTATTTTTTTTATAATATGTTCTCACAAATTGATTTCAGCATGTAATACATGTGCAGACTCACTCAAGCCCACATATATTTTAATCATTTCTGTTCCAAACTCTGGCTCTATCCTGTTCTAGATTCATTCCTGTCACTGTGATAAAATATTCAGCACATCACCGACTTAAGGTTTAATTATATCACAATTCTACAGCACAGTTCCTGACTCCAGGGAAGCCGAGACAGGAGCTCAAGTATCGAGACACATCATGTGCACCCATACTGCCTGCCTGCTTTCTTCCCTGGTTATTTAGTGCTAACTAAGCTAGCTTTACTTATTCATAGTCCAGAACCCCTTGCCAGGAAGTGGTATCACTCCTGGTGGACTGACCCTTTAGGAAAGTCCCCACAGATGTGACCGTAGGTTAATCTCATACTTGCAATCTCTCCATTTTAATTCCCTTCTCAAATGGTTCTAGGTTTTTTCAAGTGGACAGTTAAAACTAACTAGCATATACATAAATATGAAAAATGACTTCTACACATTATAATCAACAGGGCTTAGAAAATTCAATAATTAATATAAAGTGTTGAATTAGTATAAACTAATGGTGATTATTGCACCTAATCTTGAAAGTTATTTTTACTTTTAAAGTTAGTCTCCTTTTCAAGAAATTAATTACTTGCATGTAGAGAATATATTAGCATTTACAAAATAAACTATTATATAGTAGGAAATAGCATAACATTTTTCACTTATCTTGTGATTTTTCTCTGAAACATAAGTGACCTTTGAATTAAACCTTTCTATATTTTAATTGACTTCTCTGTTATATGCATGATATTTATTCATTTATTACCATATTATTAAAAGTGAAATAAATTGAATAAAGTAGTTTAACCACCTATTGTGGCAAATATTAGGTTCTCAAAGTAAGCCATCTTTTGGCCTTTTAAAGTCAATTGCACATACCTGGTACACAAAAATACACTCATGCAATAACATAAACACAATAAGTAAATTTTTTTTAAAAGCTACAAGGTAGTTGATAGTGTTGTAGAAAGAGCAGCAGAACTTCTGCTTTATGAACTCAGGAACTGACCTATTTATACCACTGTATACTAACTTGTGGACGGCTTCTGTATATGCCAGTACCATCAAAAGCCAGGTGTTTTCAATGAATTCTGCTCAGGGAATGTTGACCATATAGACACAGTGTACATTTTGTCTATAATCCTATGAATAAACACCTAACACATTTAAGAATTCCAATGTTGACAAATTTGGAGCAGAAACTTTCAGGTATTGTCACTAGGGCTTGGCTGTATTTTCTGGGTGTCATCACTAGGGGTTGACTCTATTTTTTCCTGCTTTCCTCTTGACAGGTCACAGAGGCAAGCACCCCGATCCTTCTCAGTCACCAGTAGTTGCTTATCACTATGCTGCACAATTCAGACTCGGTGAGTGAGTCATTGAGCTACTAGCTCACTACATCGATGAATTCCAATAGCATTACTTCCTTCTTCACCTTCTTGCATTTTTCATCTTCCCTTACCCATTCTTGAACTAAATTTAAAATGCCAAATATGGGTATATTGCATAGTCTGTAATATTCTTCCTTAATTGATTTGGGATGCCTTCTAGGCCCTTTCAAAATGATGTACTTTTGTCCTTATAAGACTGCCATACACCCAGTTACATTTATGTTTTAATTTCTGTCTTATCTTGTAATTTTTTTTAGCAAGAAATTAATACCTTAGTCTTTAAAAGTTTCTTTCTTTGAAGGGGATGTTTAATTCAGTAAAGAAAATCCTATGTTTATGTCTTTCGCTACATACATATCCAACCTTCTTTTCAGTGGAACTAAGTTTAAATCTGTTAGTAAGACTGTTTAAATATTCAGAGGCTATTAACACTCACGAAATACTAATTCTTTTCTTCTCTATAATTAATTTTACTCTACTAATGTGATTTTTTTCTCTATCAGTAGATGGACTTTAGGAGTTTGAAATTGATTACATCTTTTGTGTTCTAAAATCTTGTTTATACCTCTTTGTATTCAGTCTTTTAAAGATTCATTACTTGCTTTGTTTTGTTATTTTAGCCTTTATTTATTCTATTTATTTACTTATTTCATTATTTATTTACTTATTTAGTTATTAAATGAGTATATGTGTGGCTAAATGTATGTATGTGAACCAAATGTATGTATTTACCAAAGAAATCCAGAAGAAGGTGTCAGATCCACTGGGACAGGTGTTATAGGCAGTTTTGAACTGCCTGAACTGCATGGTGGAAATCAAAGCCAGGTCCTCTAGAAGAGCAGTACAGATTTTCAGTGCCTAAGTCATCTTCTCAGCCTTTATATTGAGTGTTTTAAAGTGGTCTGGCTTCATTGTGGAAGAGGAAGTAGTATCGACGCAGCTCATAAGTACAGATCAGTACTTTTTAATTCAGAAAAGGTGCCTTTCAAAGCCATAAGGAATCATTTCTTGTCACTTTCTACCATTTACAAGGCCTAATGTCAGGAAATAACTTGAAAAAATACACAGGCTAATTGAATTTATTCAGAATAATCAATAATATTATCTCAAGAACAGACTGGAGAAAGTGGGAAAGAATGGAAGTGGAATCAAAAACTATGCTTGTGGAAATAATGAAGAAGACATTTCTTTCAAGTGAGGATGGCAAATTTTGCCATTACTTCAAAGACAGTTTGTTAGATGGTTCTTCTGCTCAAGCTGTTTGGATACCGCCTATCTTTAAGCATGTACAGAAACTGATATGCATGCTAATAGAATCTCAGTGAAGCATCTGTGTGCAGACCATACCATCAGGGTTATGGCATTATGACTTGAGGTAAGAAACCATAGGAGAATTGGGATCTGTTGGCAGGAGGGAGACATGAAAGTTATAATTGAGAATGTGAAGAGTTCAGCCTCCACTACAAGGAAGCACAGAAAATCTGCTTGTCCTCTGTCATGTGCACAATGGATGGGATTTTTAAAGAGAAACTTTCCCATTAATGCACTCTTCAAAAAACTAACTTGAATGGTTAAATCTTGGAGTTTGACTCTTAAAGCAGAATATATTTTCTTTATTTTTAAGACAAGATTATTATGGAAGGGACAATCACATTAATAGTTCTGAAAATTAAACTTCTTCTGGAAAGATTAAAAAGTCCATAGAAGTTTTTTTTATTACTATTCTGTGATTTTAGTCAAATATCCCTAATACTAACGTTCCAATAATATAGCACAACTGGGGAAACTAAAGAGTTCTTTTCGAGGTGTTTCAAATGTTTAGTTGTTAATAGTATTGTCTAAAACTATCAAAGCATAGGTTTCTGCTGTCTGAGTTGAGGTTTCTATTAATGTGATAAAGCACCATGAAAATAACTTGGGGAGAAAATGGGTTTATTATCCAGTGATGCCAGGGCAGGACTCTAAGGCAGATACATGGAAGCCTGAACTGATGGAGAAGCCCTGGAGCAACACTGTGTCCTGGCTTGTTTGTGTATGCCAACCTCAGCCCACTTTCTTTTAGATTATGGATCACCAGTCTGGGGTGGCATCACCCACAGTAAGCTGGGTCCTTGCACATGAACAGTAACTCATGACTTGCTTGCAGGCTAATCCTAGCCAATCCTGTGGAGATATTTTCTCTATTAAGATTCTTTAATCCCAGCACTCGGGAGTTAGGGGAAGGTCAGATTCTGATTTGGAGGCCAACCTGGTCTACAAAGTGAGTTCCAGGACAGCCAGGGCTATACAGAGAAACCCTGTCTTGAAAAACAAAACAAAACAAAACAAAACAAAACAAAACAAAACAAAAGAAGATTCTTCCATCCTAGATGTTCCTAGATTATGACAACTTGACATAAAAGCCATTATATCTTACTTGATCCTAAGATACATGTTTATTTTATTTCTGCTTCTGAGTGAGATTTATACATCCTCCTTTGAGCTGTTGTTATTACTTAGTTTCCTAGGGTCTGTGGCTTGTAGTATGGTTATCCTGCACTTTATAGGTAACATCCACTTTAAGTGAATACATGCCATGTGTGTTCTTCTGGGTCTGGTTACCTCACTCATGATGATATTTTCTAGTTCTATCCATTTGCCTGCAAAATTCATGTCTTTTTTTCTTTTTCTTTCTTTTTTGTTCCCCCTTGAATATTTTCTTTAGATTTCAAATATTTTCCCCTTTCCAGCTCTCCTCTTTGAAAACCCCTATCCCATCCCCCCTCTCTCTGCCTCTATGAGGGTGCTCCCCCCAACCACTCCTACCTTCCCACCCTGGCATTCCCCTACCCTGGGGCATTGAACACCCTTAAGCCTGAGGGTCTCTCCTCCCACTGATGTCCAACAAGGTCATTTTCTGCCACTTATGTGGCCAGCTCCATTGGTCACTCCATGTGTATTCTTTGGTTGGTGGTACAGTCCCCAGGAGTTCTTTCTATAAACTAAAATGTACATAGGTTTTAGGGTTTAATTCTGAGTCTCTGATTATATTCCACTGATCAACGGCCTGTTTTTATGCTAATACCATGCATATATTATTACTATTGCTCTGTAGAACAGCTTGAAATCAAGGATGGTGATACCTCAGAAGATCATTATTTGTACAGGATTGTTTAAGATATCCTGGGATTTCTGGTTTTCCATATGAAGTAGAGAGTTGCCTTTTCAAGGTCTGTAAAAAATTGTGTTGGAATTTTGATGGAAGTTTCATTGAGTCTATAGATTACTTTTGGTAAGATGAACATTTTTACTATGGCAATTCTACAGATCCATGACCATTGGAGATCTTTCCATCTTCTGATTTCTTCAGTTTCTTTCTTCAAATACTTGAAGTTCTTGTCATATAAGTCTTTTATTTGCTTGATTATAGTTACACCACTATATTTTATGTTATTTGTGGCAATTGTAAAAGGTGTTGTTTCCATAATTTCTTGCTCAGCTTGTTTACCATTTGTATAAAGGAGGGCTACTGTGTTTTAGGGTTAATTTTGGATCCAGCCATGTTGCTGAACATATTATCAGCTGTAGGGTTATCTGTTAGAACTTTTGGGGTCAGTTATATATACTATAATATTATCTGTGAGTAGCAATACTTTAAATTCTGTCTTTCTAACATATCCCCTTGATTTCACTTAGTTGTCTTATTCTTGTAGATAGAACTTCATGTACTATGTTGAATAAATATGGAGAGAATGTGTAGGTAGCTTTGTCTTATCCCTGATTTCAGTGGAGTTTCTTTAGTTTATTTTTCCATTTAATTTGATATTGCCTATTTACTTGTTGTGTAGTGTCTTTATTATGGTTTGGTATGTACCCCATATCTCTGATCTCCTCAAGATTTTTAACATGAAGGGATGTTGGATTTTGTCAAAGGTGTTTGCAGCATCTAAAAACATGGTCATGCAATTTTTTTCCAGTTTGTATATGTTGGTGGATTTCATTTATTGAACCATCCCTGTCCCTGGGATGAAGCCTACTTGATTTGATCATGATGGATGATGATTTTGATGTATTCTTAGTTTGTAAGTATTTTATTGAGCATATTGAGTATTTTCATTAATGTTTTTTATTAATAAGGGAAAGTCTGAATTTCTCTTTGTTGAGCCTTTGTGTAGTTTAGTTATCATGGTGGCTGTGGTCTTATAGAATGATTTTGGAAACCTTTCTTCTGTTTCTATTTTGTGAAATAGTTTGAGGAGTATTTGTATTGCCTTTCTTTTGAAACTCAGGTAGACACAGAGCTCATGTCTCTAGCTGTATATGTAGCAGAAGATGGCCTATTCGGCCATCATTGGGAAGACAGTTCCCTTGGTCTTGCAAACTTTATATGACCCAGCACAAGGGAAGGCCAGGGCCAAGAAGTGGGGGTGGGTGGGTAGGGGAGCAGGGCAGGGGGAGGGTATAGGGAACTTTCAGGATAGCATTTGAAATGTACATAAAGAAAATATCTAATTAACAAAAAAAGAAAGTCAGGTAGAATTCTGCCATAAATAATCTGGCTGTGGTATTTTTGTGGTTAAGAGACTTTTAATTACCGTTTTTATTTCTTCAGGGAAATAATTAATTACTTTTAATTACCGTTTTTATTTCTTTATGGGACTATTTAGATTGTTTACCTGATCATGATTTAATTTTGCTAAGTGGTATCTGTCAAGAAAATCATCCATTTCATTTAGATATTCCAATTTTATGAAGTGCAGGCTTTTAAAGTATGACCTAATGATTCTTTGGTTTTCCTCAGTGTCTTTTAAATGTTTTCCTTTTCCTTTTTGATTTTGTTAGTTTGAATACTGTCTTTCTTCCTTTTAGTTAGTTTGACTAAGGATTTTTCTATCTTTTTGATTTTCTCAAAGAACTAGCTCATGGTTTCATTCATTCATTGTATTGTTCTCTTGGTCTCTAGTTTATTGATTTCAATCTGAGTTTGATGATTTCTTGCTGTCTGCTCCTCTTGTGTGTGTGTGCTCCTCTTTTTCTAAAGCTTTCAGGGGGTGCTTTTAATTTGCTAGTATATAAAGTCCAATTTCTTTATAAAGACACTGAATGCTATGAACTTTCTTCTTAGCACTATTTTCATTGTGTCCTGTAAATTTGTGTATGCTGTGCCTTCATTTTCATTTAATTCTAGAAAAGCCTTTAATTTACATATTTCTCCCCTGACCCAGTGGTCATTCAGTAGAGAACTGTGCAGGCTCTTTGGATTTCTGTTTTTTCTGTTGTTTAAAATGTGTTGTTATTATGCAATTAATCCTTATAGTTTGATAAGATATGAGGGTTATTTTAGTTTTGTTGTTACCTGTTGAGGATTCCCTTGTGGCCAATTGTATGTTCAATTTTGGAGAAGGTTCCATGAGGTGCTAAGAAGTTATATTCTTCTATGTTTGGGTGAAATATTCTGTAGTTATCTGTTAGTTCCATTTGATTTACAACATCTGTTACTTTCATTATTTCTCTGTCTTAATAACCTGTCCATTTTGAGAGTGGAGTGTTGAAGTCTTCCACTACTAATTTGTGTATTTACACATTACAGGACACAATGAAAATAGTGCTATAAGGAAAGTTCATAGCATTCAGTGCCTTCATAAAGAAATTGGAGAGGTCTGAGTACCAAATCAACTAAATAGAAAGAAACAGAATGATAAAAAAGAATCATAAAACCAAAAGCTGGTTCTTTGAGAAAATCAACAAGATGCATAAACCCCTAGCAAAAGTAACTAAAGGGCACAAAGACAGTTTCCAAGTTACCAAAATCAGAAATGAAAATGGAGACCTAGAAGGAAAAATGGAGGAAATTCAAAAAATCATCAGACCTTACCACAAAAGTCTAAATTCGAAGCAACTGGAAAATCTAGACAACATGGATGATTTTCTAGACATATACCACATAGCAAAATTAAATTAAGAGCAGCTAAACTATCTAAACAGGATCATATCCCCTAAGGAAATAGATGAAGTCATTAAAAGCCTCCCAATCAAAAAAAAAGCCCAGGGCCAGATGGATTTAGTGCAGAATTCTCCCAGACTTTCAAAGAAGACCTAATATCAACACTCCTCAAACTATTCCATAAAATAGGAACAGAAGAAACACTACCTAGTTCATTCTATGAAGCCACAATTACTCTGATAACTAAACTACATAAGGACACAACAAAGAAAGAAAACATCAGAATAATTTCACTTATGAATATTGATGAATAAATACTCAATAAAATTCTAGCAAACCAAATACAAGAACACATCAAAACCATCATTCACCATGATCAAATAGACTTCATCCAGGGATGCAAGGTTGGTTAAATACACAGAAATACATTAATGTAACCCATGATATAAACAAACTCAAAGAAAAATCACATGATTATCTTCTTAGATGTTGAAAAAGCATTTGAAAAAACAAAACACCCCTTCACTTTAAAACTATCAGAGAAATCAAGAATTCAAGGCCCAGCATCAGATTGAGAAAGGATTTTTATCAATCCTAAATCTGATAGGGGACTAGTATCCAATATATACAAAGAGCTCAAGAAGCTTGACTCCAGAAATTCAAATAACCCCACTAAAAAATGGGGTACGGCTAAACAAAGAATTTTTAACTGAGGAATACCAAAAGGCTGAGAAGCACTTGAAAAAAATGTTCAACACCCTTAATCAACAGGGAAATGCAAATCAAAACAACCCTGAGATTCAACCTCACACCATTCAGAATGGCTAAGATCAAAAATTCAGGTAACAGCAGATGCTGGCGAGGATGTGGAGAAAGAGGAACACTCCTCCATTGCTGGTGGGATTGCAAGCTTGTACAACCACTCTGGAAATCAGTCTGGCAGTTCCTCAGAAAATTGGACATAGTACTACCGGCATATACCCAGAAGATGTTCCAACTTGTAATAAGGACACATGCTCCACTATGTTCATAGCAGCCTTATTTATAATAGCCAGAAGCTGGAAAGAACCCAGATGTCCCTCAACAGAGGAATGAATACAGAAAATGTGGTACATTTACATAATGGAGTACTACTCAGCTATTNAAAACAATGAATTTATGAAACTCTTGGGCAAATGCATGTTTCTAGAGGATAGCATCCTGAGTGAGGTAACCCAATCACAAAAGAAGTCACTAGATATGCACTCACTGATTAGTGGATATTAGCCCAGAAACTTAGAATACCCAAGATACAATTTGCAAAACATAGGAAAACCAAGAAGGAAGACCAACATGTGGATACTTCATTACTCCTTAGAATAGGGAAAAAAATACTCATGGAATGAGTTACTGAGACAAAATTTGGAGCTAACATGAAAGAATGGACCACCCAGAGACTATCTCACGTGGTGATCCATCCCATAATCAGCCACTAAACGCAGACACTGTTGCACATGCCAGTAAGATTTTGAAAGGACCCTGATATGGCTGTCTCTTGTGAGACTATACCAGTGACTGGCAAATACAGAAGTGGATGCTCACAGTCATCTATCCGATGGAACACAGGGCCTAGAGAAAGTACCTGAGGAGCTGAAAGAGTCTGCAACACTATAGGTGGAACAACAATATGAACTAACCAGTGCCCCCATAGCTCGTGTCTCTAGCTGCATATGTAGCAGAAGATGGCCTAGTCAGCCTTCCTTGGGAAGAGAGGCCCCTAGGTCTTGCAAACTTTATATGCCACAGTACAGGTGAATGCCAGGACCAAGAAGTGGGAGTGGGTGTTTAGGGGAGCAGGGAAGAGGGAGCGTATAGGGGACTTTTGGGATAGCATTTGAAATGTAAATGAAGAAAATATCTAATAAAAAAATTGAAAAAAAAAAAAAACAATTCAAGGCCCATACCTAATCATAATAAAAGCAATATACAGCAATCCACCAGCCAATATCAAATTAAATGGAGAGATACTTTAAGCAACTCCACTAAAATCAGGGACAAGACAAAGCTGTCGACTGTCCCTGTATCTGTTCAATATAGTACATGAAGTTCTAGCTAGAGCAATAAGACAACAAAAGGAGATCAAGAGGATAAAAACTGACAAATGTATCACTATTAGTAGATGATATAAGCGTATATATAATTCTACTGGAGAACTCCTAAACCTAATAAACAACTTCATCAAAGTAGCAGGTTATAAAATTAACTCAAAAAAATCAGTGCCTTCCTCTACACAAAGGATAAACAGGCTGAGAAAGAAATTAGGGAAATAACACCTTCAAAATAGTCACAAGTAATATAAAATATATTGGGATAACTCTAACCAAACAAGCGAAAGATCTGTATAACAAGAACTTCAAGTCTCACAAGAAAGAAATCAAAGAAAACCTCAGAAAATGGAAAGATCTCCCATGCTTATGGATTGGTAATATTAACATAGTAAAAATGACCTTTCTACTACAAGAAATCTACATATTCAATGCTATCTCCATCAAAATTCCAACACGATTCTTCAAATACACAGAAAGAGCAATTCTCCACTTCATATAAAAAAACCAAATAAATAAATAAATAAATAAATAAATAAAACAAGCAAACAAACAAACAAAAACCCACATGGAAGAGAAAAAAAATTTTTAACAATAAAAGAACTTCTAGAGGAATCACCGTCCCTTATTTCAAGTTGTACTACAGAGCAATAGTGATAAAAACTGCATGGTATTGATACAGAGACAGACAAGTTAGTTAATGGAATCGAATTTAAGGCTCAGATATAAAACCACACACGTAAGGACATTTGATCTTTTACAAAGAAGTAAAAAAATATACAATGGAAAAAAGAAAGCATCTTCAATAAATGGTGCTGTTCTAACTGGCTAATAGTATGTAGAAAAACAAAAATAGACCCATATTTGTCATCTTGCACAAAGCTCAAGTCCAAGTGGATCAAGGACCTCAACATAAAACCAGATACACTGAATCTAATAGAAGAGAAAGTGGGAAAGAGCCTCGAACTCATTGGCATAGGGGTGGGGAGTGTGGTGAGATTTCTCAACAGAACTCTAATGGCTCAGTCCATTGGATCAAAATCAAGATTTTGAACTGATAATTGAATTGAGCTGAAATCAGATCAAGAATTAATAAATGGGACCTGTTGTGGATAGCTCTGGGCTATTTGTAATTTGATGCTAATTCCCTTCTTCTTGAGGGGTTGGGAACAAGGAATGAGTCAGCACTCAGATGATTTCCTGTAAAGTTTCCCACCTTAATTTGTAAAATAAAGGCTAGAGCCTGTGATTGGGCAGAGGAAGGGAAGGTGGACTTGAAAGTTGGCAGACAGAAGGAGGAGTGGGAGAGAGAAAGTGGATGAAAGAGGAGGAGGTGGAAGGAAAGCAGAGCAGGAACATGTGGCCCAGAGAAACCACAAGTTATAAGGGGTCTCATAGATGGGGAAGATGGTAGTGTAGTGGGAGATCTGCACAATCTAGGCTCACAGCTTGTATTCATATTAATTGAGTTGTGTTTTCATTTCTGGGGCCTATTTGGGTTGGAGATTTACCACAACAGGGACCTCATGAAACTGAAAAACTTCTGTAAGGCAAAGGACATAGTAAATAGGATAAATTGACAACCTACAGACTGTGAAAAAAATCTTCACTAATTCCAAGTCAGATAGAGGGCTAATATCCAAAACATATAAAGAACTCAAGAAGCTAACCACCAAAAAACCAAACAAACCAATAAAAAAAGGGGGGGGGGTAGAGCTAAACAGAGAATTCATAACACAGGACACTTGAATAGCAGAGACACACATAAAGAAAATTTCAACGTCCTTATTGATAGGGGGAAATGCAAATCAAAACAATGAAGATTTTTCCTTACACCAATCAAAATGTCTCAAATCAAAAATTCAGGTGACAAAACTTTTTGGCTAAGCTGTGGAGCAAGAGGAATACTCCTCCATACTGGTGTGATTGAAAGCTGGTACAATCACTCGGGAAATCAATCTGGAGGTTCCGCAGAAAATTAGATATCTATCTACCCGAATACCCAGCTACACCATTCTTGGTCACATACCCAAAAGATGGCCCACCATATCACAGGGGCACCTGTTCCACTATGTTCATAATGACCTTATATGTGAGGGGCATCAGAAAGAATGCAAATATGGAACCTCAGGGGGTGGGAGATGGGGGAACTCTCTAGAATATATCAGAGACCTGGGAGATAAGAGACTTTCCAGACTCAAAGGGATGAAAAGCCCAACAGTGGGGAGAGGGAATTTGTAGAGTGCACCTCCAGTAGAAAGACCAACAAGGGGAGAAATCCCACTGCCAAAAACACTGACTCAGAATTGTTCTTCTGTAAAATAACTGCAGGGAGAAAAATGGAGACGAGACTGAGGGAAAGGAGGTCCAGTGACCAGCCCAACTTGGGATTCATCTCGAGGGGTGGCTCCATGGCCTGGCACTGTTACTGATGCTACTATGTGCTTACAGACAGGAGCCTAGCATCCCTATCCTCTACCCAGAAAGCAGCTGATTGAGACAGACACAGATACACACAGCCACTGGACTGAAGTTGGGGACTCCTATGGTTGAACTAGGAAAACTGGAAGAAACTGAAGAGAAGTAGACCCCGTACGAAGACCAGCAGTTTCAACTAACCCAGACCCCTGAAATATTTTAGATACTGAGCCACCAACCAGGCAGCATACACTAGCTGGTAGGAGAACCTAGACAGTAGAGGATTGACTGGTCTGGTCTCAGTGAGAGATGACTTTCCTAACTTTCCAGAGTCTTGAGGCCACAGGGAGTGGGGAGGTCTGGTGGGGGTGAAGTGGAGTGGGGGGTGGGAAAATCCACTTGGAGATAGGAAGAAGGAGGATTGGGATGTGGAACTGTGTGAGAGCAGACTGGGAGGGGGTAATGACTGGACTATAAAAAAAAGTAATCTAAGAAATTTATAGTATCAGATTTTCTTTTCGGATACTACTATATAAATAGTTATTAAAATTAAAATTATGTTCAACTAGAGACTTCCAGAAATCTATAATACTATATATAAAGAGAGAAAAATACAATAGAAAAGGAAACTCAACTATTAGTTTCTTCCAAAAGAGTATGCATCAAAATACAGTATTTATATTGTCTTTTAAAGTTTCTGTGATATACTAATTTTTAGAAATACTGTGTAGTTTGCTACTGTTAGTCCAGCACTGCTTGTGTCCACATGGTACATGTGAAGGTGGTTCTTTCAATGAATCTTGATGATTTTTGCCTATTCTATTTTTCCCAGTATGTTAAATAATCACTTAAAAGTAATAGTCTACCAGAAGTACCAATTTGAATTCAATATTCAATATTTGGAACAAAGCATCTATGAACTGAGATCTATTTACCACAAGGATAGGCGTTCTAAAATCACCAAAGCAACAGAATGCAGGATAATAAAGATAAATGGGAAAATTAATTTATGATGCAGAGAATGTCCTCCTGGATAGAAGAAACAAAAATATTCAAGTGTATTTGGAAAATGAAATGCCATATGTTAACAATTCTAAGATACAATCTTCCCATAATTTAAACAACTCTGAAGGAAGAATAAGTTTTATAACTGACTGCACTTCTTAAATGCTGTTGGCTATTGAAGTTCTGGACTGCTTGCTATCACTTGACACCAGTTAAAGAATGAGATAGAATGCATATACATGACCATTTCCATGAAGTAGGTTGGCATACATGCCTTTATTACAAGAGTAAGAAATCTCTTAGTGTATGCTGCCTTCACAGCTTCTTTGAACTTCAGGCAACACATGTAGATATAAAAATGTGAAATTCAATTATTTTCAACCTAAAATAATCATTCTGCAGAATTTGATTTTTAACCAAAAACACTTCATTAATATGTAACACAGTCATGTTAGTCGACATTCCATCACTATAACAAAATACCTGTTGTGATGAATAAAACAGAGAAAAGTTTGCTGCTGTGCTTTATGTCTAAGAAGCCAAAGAAAGAGGAAGACAAGGGCCCAGGTCCTATAACCCCCTTCAAGGGTAAGTCCCAACAGCCCAAGGTGTTTCATCTAAGTCCTACTGTGGCATTCCTGATCACCTCCTAATCGCACCACTCTGAGGACTGAGCCTCAACATAACATATGGACCTTTTAGAATGAAAATGATTTCAAAACTATGAACGGGTAACTTTGTGAAGAGGTCTCTGAAGAAGTTTAAACTTTCTGATGATAACATAGCAAAGATTATCTGATATCTCTTCATTTTCAAGAGTCAAGAAACAGGGGCTGGGGAGAGTTCCATGTTTAGTAACGGCTCATGATCTTTCAGAGAAGCCCGAGATTGGTGTATAACACCCACAGCATGACACTCAAAATCGCCTGTAATTTCAGCTTCAGGAGATCCAACGCTCTCTTCTGGACACCATTAGCACCTACACGCACATGCACACACACACACACACACACACACACACACTAACACTCATACACATACACTCAGACATATACGTACAAATAAAAATAAACATTTAGATGTACAAAAATATGAAATATTCAGTACAACATGCTAGTTCTGTTTAGGGTAGAACTTTAAAATATTCATATGAACAGTGTATTTCTTTTTTTTTTTTTTTTTCTTGTTTTTTTGACAGGGCTTCTCTGTGTAGCCCTGGCTGTCCTGGAAATCACTCTGTAGACCAGGCTGGCCTCCAAATCAGAATCCGACCTGCCTCTGCCTCCCAAGTGCTGGGATTAAAGACATGTGCCACCACTGCCCAGCTGAACAGTGTATTTCTTTAGGAAATTTATAATCCTTTACTAACACAGTGATATTTTCCATTACCAAAGCATGAGTCTTCTAACTGACTGTTTTTCAGTTGTTCATAGAGTCTTTGAAGGACCAAAATGACTCTTTGCCTGAATTATGTCTAATTTAATTGACTTTTTAAAAAATGTGTGATGGTCATGTGTTGCTTATAATGAAACAACACTGAAAAGAATGTTAAGGAATCAATTCTTTAGGTAGCTGAAGTTGCAATGTAACTTTTGTTAGAATATCACATATATGAATCTCCTTAGCAAACTGTGATGAGATTTTTTTTGTTGTTGTTGATAGCTTTGTGGCATTGAATGGTTGAAGTTGGTTCTAGATTTTTCTAATTTTTCTTCTCCTTTTGCATTGACTGTTGGTTATGTTACATATTGTACAGTAGAATAATAAAGAATGTCAACTTCTATAATACATGCATTATTTTCAAATTTATTATGTGCATTCTCTTCTTTTATAAATAAGCATCTTTAACATCTTTCTACAGAAAGTTATTGAAAATAAAAATCCTACCACATATTAAGAGAGTTAAGCTGCTGTGCAATATTGCTGTAAAATCCATCATCTTCACTAGGAAAAACAATAAATTAACACAAGTGCCTCTATAAAGCCATTCTGTCACCACTTCTTCATTTCCTACCCTGCAAAAAAAACAAAAACAAAAACAAAAAACAACAACAACAAAAAAACCCTGCGAGGCTCCAAAAATAAAAACAAAAACAAACAAACCCCAAAACCCTGTGAGACTTAGGCTGCCTCCCAGAGAAATAAGGTTTATAAAATGTGGCCTTAGTGTATTTGTTGGTAAATTATAAGTACAAAGAGACATCTATGGTTTTGTACTGAGAAGTGGAGGAGGGAGCACTGGGGAAGCTGCAAGTGGGGCGTGGTATAGAGGGAGGGCTAATATTGGGCTGTAGAATGGATTAATTAACTAATTAATTAAAATAGGATTTCTTTCTGCTAAGCCAATACTATTTCCTCACTGGTAATGACTGAACTCAGCCACTCTCAGCAAGCATAGCATGAGTAGTCTGTTAAACTAAGTATAAAACATATATAAAAATAAGAGGTATTTTCCCTTTTCACAACATTTTCTCATTAATGTCAAGTAGCTAATCTTAATTTTTGGTGATTAAAAGTGGAACAAAGATATTATAAAGATTGGGATGTCAGCATTCTTCAAAATGTGCATCATCTTAAAATAATTTCCTTATAATACTTTCCAATAAATATAATTTACCGAGAAATGCTTGGAACATGTTAGTGTCTCTGTGCAAATAACCCAGCCAGATTAATGAACTAGTAATTTCATTTTGAAACAAAGGGTCTTTACAATTTCCTGCTGACGTTTGCTACAACTATTAACACTCACTTCTCTGTTACAGCTTAGAAATGAATTCACAATTTGAAGTTTATTTAATTCTTGAGTTCTATAGAATGCGATAAAATAGATCTTTTAAGTAAAATGATACAAATGCCTAAAGTTCTCCCACCATCAGTAAAGCTTTCAGCGGAGTGGGACCATAGGGCTTCCAGATAGTACCATTAAATAAAATAATGCAGGGGACTCCTACAAAGAAATCCTGGTGCTGCATTACTATGATCAGGAAAAGCTCATCGTGGAGCAGTTTCATGTGGAGCCATGTGATTTGGTGCTGGGAGGGAAGGTTGGGCATGATTTACAAATAATCATCTGCTTTGAGAACAGACTCAATGATAGTGGCCAAAAATCATGTCAGGTACCTCACTCCAAAATGACTGTCCTCATCTGTAACATGTAAGAGCAGTGAGATTAATGATGCCAGCACTTTCTGCACAGGAAGGGCTACAAAAGCAAAAGTTACTATTTCTCTGTGGAAATGATACTAGAACAAATAACAGCACAGCAAACATAGAGCACTTATCTGGGTCACTAACCACTATGTAATTTGGTCTGTTTTACAGGAAACTCACGCCTGGTATTTTAAATTGGAAGGTTATAGGTCATAGGGAAGAACATATTACAGTCATTTTTGCTGAACTGATATAGCAGCAAACTGCCTTCTAAATATTTATCCATATACCTACTTAGTAAAAATAGCTCTATGAGATCATCAGAGACGCTTCTTTGCTGGATGGATTGCAGTTAATAAAGACTTGCAATAGGACAAAGGAGAGCTCTTACATGTTTGCAACATGCTTAGCCACAAATGGAAAACCTATATCACATACTCTCTCTCTTGAAAGGCTTAAAAAAAACTCAAAAGAGAGGTCAGAGATACTGTAAGAGCCAAATGTCAGGAATGACTTGGGGAAAAACGTTTCTGGACATGACAGAAATTGGACTATTTTTGTTTTATTTTATTTTATGTTGTCTGTCCTTCCTTCCTTCTTTCCTTCCTTCCTTCCTTCCTTCCTTTCTTCCTTCCTTCCTTCCTTCCTTCCTTCCTTCCTTCCTTCCTTCCTTCCTTCCTTCCTTCCTTCCTTCCTCCATTCCTTCTCATCCCCTTCCCTTCCCCCTCCCCCTCTCTTTTTCTTCTTCTTCTTTTTTTTTTTTTGTGGGAGAGGGAATTCATAGGGTAGGGTGGAGCTGGGAAGACTTGGAAGTGAAGGTGCTTGATGTTCATGATGTGAAATTTCCAAATAATCAATTCAAATATTATCAAAGAAGAGGGAGCATAAAAAGGACACAATGTTGGTAAGGCATCATGGGCTGAAAATAGGTGGAGGGGAAGTGGGGGATGAATATGATCAAAATACACGATAAGCATGTATTAAATTCTCAAAGAATAAATAAAAATTTACAGCTACTTGTACAATATGTACAAAGGAGAACAAAACTTTTCAAATGTGAAAGCATGAACTGGAAAAATCTGAGGATCCAGTTAAGTAGATTGCAGAGCTTCAGTAGAGAAAGTTTGCATGCTGAGTCATTCAATCAGTATTTATTGAGTGTTTGCTGTGTGTCAGGTGCTCTTGTGTTCTAGAGATAGAGCAGAAAGCAAAGTGCTGGTCAAACAGACGTCCTGGAAGCACTGACATAGTAAGATGGCCAGAGAATCAGTGTACATGAAATAAGAGCAAAAGAGGGCAATGGAACATGGGGTTATAAAGTTCTAGTAGCTAAAAGTGTTCAAATGTAAAAATATTAGGTAGATTAGCTAACCAAGTGTGCTCAGTGGCTTTGATATCTAAGTAGTGAGCTGAAGAAAATGCAGGGAACCATGCATGCATCTGAGGGAACAACACTCTAGGCATAGGTGACAGCAGTTGTAAAGTGTCTGTGGGTGGAGTGTGTCAGCATGTTCTAAAACAGCATGTGCTAGAACAGTGTGTGTGTGTATGTGTGTGTGTGTCCATCCATTTGTCTGTCTATCTATCTGTCTGTCTGTCTGTCTGTCTGTCTGTCTGTCTGTCTGTCTGTCTGTGTGTTTAGGGTTGCTGTAACTCAATTGGAAGGATTATGTTGTGTAGTCATAGGAAATGTTTTCAGAGGGTTGAATGGTGGCTAATTTCTAGAAGGGCCTTGGGACCATGGTGCAAATTTGCCAAGAGTAAAAGATGTCACTGGACGTTGAAGGGTGATGTGATCAGTACATCAGTTTTAGTATAAGCAGCTCAGAAGGGGTAATGAGTGGAGCATGATGAACAATGATGAAGCTTCAGTTTTTCTACTAGAGAAATGGAGGTGCTGGACCCCTGAGGGTGACTTAGAAGTGATAGAAACATTTGATTATTAATACCTTATTTTTGTTTTTTTGTTTGTTTGTTTTTTTGTTTTTTGTTTTTGTTTTTGTTTTTTTTGGTTTTAAGGCTAATCCTATTTGTTAATGGATCAGATGCAGGATGAGATAAGAAAAAAAAAAAAGACTTTAATCCTTAAGATTGCATCTAATCTGTTGTAAATAGTTAGCTAGACAACTGGAGAAGATTGAAGGATAGTTAGATTTGGCAGTATTAGACTTAGAGCTGGGAGCACGGAACGTTGTATTGCCTTTTTAGGTTCTCAGGTTGTAATGTCAATGAATCGGTGGGTTATTCAAACCAATAGATGAATAAGATTACTCAGAGATTGATTTTAGATAGGGAAGGGACAAGGGAGAGACTCATACCCAATGACTGAGTCTGGTGCATGTCAACACTGAGAGATGCAAAGACAGAGGTGATAAGAAAGCCTACTGTAGGGCTGTCCTGGGCAGAGAAAGCAGACCAGTGTGAGTTTGAGAAACATGGAGATGCTTTATGCAAAGTTACATGGTCAGAAAAAGTAAAGTAGCAGATGAAAAAAGATGAGGAGAGAGACAGAAGACGCTTTTAAATTCAAGGAAAATACAATCTCAGTGGAAAACATGCAAAGCAAAATGATCTGAATGGCCTCCTCCTTAGAAAGCAGCAATGGGACATGTCATTTCTCAAGATATCCCTGTGAAGGTCACCTGCAGTAGAATTACTTGAAATTTTCATAACAGCACACACTGTCTCAAATCAAATTTTCTAGTGACATGTGAGAATTTGCAATTTTGGAAACTCCACTGATGATTCATATATATCTCACTACATATGAATTTGTTTGAAGGTAACATATAAGAGTACGTCCCCAGGCATGTTGACAAGCATTACATGTAATAAGTCTTAAGTTGTGGACATGGATTAAGAACAGCACCTGCTGAATTCTGTATTCATGGTCTGCATCTTCATTAAGGAATAGGATTCGATTATAACCCTACGCAGGGAATGGATTGCTTTACTTCAAACTTAGTATTGCTTTCTGGCAAATCTATTAGAAAGCTCAACTTGACAACATTTATTTTCCATTTCACTTGCACTCTCTGTAGGGGAGAAATCAAAACTTGAAGTTTGCAAGGCTTGTCATAGGTTTGCATGTCCCTTTGAAGCATACTTCACCAAGTTCAGTATAGCCATCATTACTCTGCTTGTTATTGCATTGATTTAATGACCCGGCTTGTCAGAAAAAAATCCCTTTCTTTCTAGACCATAGCACACACTCACACTTTGATTTGTTTTGTATGCCTATATGCACGTGAATATGGGTACTTGAGTGTAGGCAGTGTTCATTCATGTGTGTGTGTGTGTGTGTGTGTGTGTGAGAGAGAGAGAGAGAGAGAGAGAGAGAGAGAGAGAGAGAGAGAGAGAGGCAGAGAGACACAGAGAGACAGACACAGAGAGAGGGAGAGACAGAAAGAGACAGATGCAGAGAGAAGGATAGACAGAGAGAGACAGAGACAGAGACAGAGAGACAGAGAGAGACAGAGAGTCAGAGTACAGCTATGGGTGACATTTCTCATTTGCTATACACCTTGCTCTGGGGACAGGCTTCTCACCAGCCTGCTCATCCTTTTGTCTCTGCTTCTACCCTGGGATTACAAGCACACATCACCATGCCTAACTTTCTGTTTTAATGTCTGTGGTGAAGCTAGAACTTAGGTCTTTATGCCTGAGCTATCTTTCCAGTTTAATATTACACACTTCTGACATACAATGGCTGCAAATGTAAGCTTTCACCGTGGCCTGTAAAAATCCATTGCAGGGTCCAATAGTTTGCCTGTCAGAGAAAGCCTTTCCTTCCTCATTCGGATTATGGCTGGTTTTCACTGTACAGAGCTGGTCTACAAATAGTGAGTGTACACAAAAATTCCAACTTGGCTAAGAAATATGAAAAAACAACCAAGTACGTTTTGGCTCAAGGAATTCTGCTTGGAAATAATGGCAGAAATTAAAGGGGTGTTATGATGTATACATTAGACAATAAAATGTGTAGAGAACCTTAAGTTTTTATTTGCTAGCATCTTCTTCCAAGTACTGACCTCCATGTTTGAAGGTTGTCATTTTATGATATAACCTTAATTCTAATAGTCTGGTATCCGTTCCCATGGCTTTAAACATAAATTTATTTCTTTGTTTATTTATTCTCTCTCTCTCTCTCTCTCTCTCTCTCTCTCTCTCTCTCTCTCTCTCTCTGTGTGTGTGTGTGTGTGTGTGTGTGTGTGTGTGTTGTGGGGTGGTTGTTGGCTCATATAATGATATGTCTGTGGAGATTTGAGGGCAAAGTTGTGGGAATACGTTTTTCATTGTACTATCTATTTTATTATGCGTTGGTCTTGAAGTTCCGAATTTACGTATCTTCCAAGGCAAAGTGTCACATCACTTAGGTGTTAGCATGAGTGTGGGGGAAACAATTAGGAAGAATCTGCATCTGTAGTAGAAGTGATGAACCTCAGTGTGAGTACCTGATGCCTTTGAAGTTTCTGTGGATTGCTCTATGAAAAAGTAGTCTGGCCACCACAGGCTATTGTACTTTAAAATTTAGTGACATACTGTTTATGCAATTACCTCTTGTTTGATTCATGGGAGCTTCCTGAGTGGAATCCCAATATCTTATTTATTCCAGTATAGTGTCCACCACCAAGTGCCTTGCCTGGAGGATACTAGGAGCTGAATGTTTAAAGTGATATTTTACTTATTATTTGAAAATTTTGTATTTTTATCATATACATCTCTCCTATATTCCTTTAATTTCCAGAACTTCCTAACCCATCTTCTTCCCAGCATTATTATTGTTATTGTTATTATCAAGTCAAGTATTTAGGCCAGGTGGGAAACTATGTGTTTTTATGAAAGTTATTTTTAGCAAATTTAATTTGCTAAGCTTTTATTCTGTACTTCCCTTCTGTAATATTTTTCTCAAAAATTTTGTTTTGTGGCTCAATAGCTTTAAATATTTACATCCTGTTTTTTCCCTATATTTTCCTGTACTTTGTTGCTTTGTCCTCCAGATCTGGAGTTTGTTTTGGTTTCTGCAATTGTCTGGTTCACTTCTTGTAAGTTGAATTTACAATGAAACCCATGAACTAGCACATCAGTTATTGGCCTGGTGTTTCTTGTTGTGCCTGTCCCAGAATCATCTAGATGAACAATCTTTACTTCAAACAGTCTCTTTCTTCTGAAGCTTATCAAGCCTGTTCTTGTTACAGACACATTTCTCCTTCCCAGGAGCCCTGGCACTATCCTGACATGTACAGATGGACAATAGTTGCTTCCAACCTATTTCATGAAAAGCATCAAAGCCCTATTTGTTCTTAAATGTGGCTGCTGCTTTTGAAGTAAATGAATGCCATTGTCCTAGTTTAAGGGGCTGTAGCACGTTACCAGTTTTACATACATATTATCTCAATTGGTTTTCCTAGGAATAAGCATAGCATGCCACTAATTCCTCTTCACTGGTGAAGAAACCGATTCTTTAAGTGACTGTGAATGGTCCTAGATCGGATGGATGGGAAGTGGCAGAATTGTGGCATGTCTGAACTCAGAGCCAATGGCAGAAATTTGCAATGCAGTGTTTGAGTGAAAATTATGCTCCAGGTCTGATCTAAGACTATAAGTCTTTAGGACAATTTATTTCAGTGAACACTCACAGAAATCTATTATACCTATGTGACAGATACAGTAATTAAGATTTACAGACTTGCTTAAGGTTACACAACTATTCTATTGCAGTGCTTTCAATGATACTATTTAGAAACGTTTTTGGGTAAATGTAATTTTTGATAGAAATTTGCATAGAGTAGACTCTGATACCTCTAAAGTCCAGAAATAGAGAAGCACCCAAACTCAATCACTGAACATCTACAGAACTTCAACCTATCAATTCTAAATATATATGAAAAAGTAACTCACCCAATCCACATAATTGCATGTTAAAATATGAAATTTGAACTGAAGCAGATCATTTTAAACCCATAGACCCCGCTAATCTGACCACTACAGTCATCACGTGAAATATACTATGTTTAAAAGAACCTCTTTTCTCCTGCATAATATTTTGGACACAGTATAGAAATCACCAATTGACAGAGGGATAACCACAGAAAGTATAACATAAGACAGTGGAATCATTCCAGAATTAATATCAATATGCATGAATCAAAAAACCACAGAATTTGCCCGAGAGAAGCCTAGTGTACGGTGTGGTCTTTGGGAGAGCATTCTCATGGTTGGGACATATATGCCAGTCTCAGACAGTTTCCTTTGAAAGTTGTCACTAGTGAGTGAGGCTATCCATACATACAGTGGAGAATATAAAAGACCTTCCTATGCTCTCTGCCCATTTTTTTTTGTGAATTTGTAAACAGTTCCAAAACACATCTTGAGAAATGGCTTAGTAGTCCAAAGTGACTAGTCCTAGCATTCACACTTGGCAGCACTGAACTTCAGTTTCTGGGAATCTGGTGGCCTTTTCCGGCCTCTCTGGGCACATGTAGACAAATAAACATACCTACATACAGACACACATTCACACACACAGCTAAAAATAAAATCTAAACAAAATCCTGATCACCCTGTTTGCTTTCTTCTATGATGTGTTTCTATTATCTACTCACATACCTGGTACCAATAAGCATTCATTATTTGCACACAGTGTAAATATTATTTGGAATGTTTGGAGAACAGAGATTAGAGCAAATGATGTCATGTATTTCATAGAGCTTATCTTCTAGGAACTGAGAGAAATAAAATATGCAAATGAACAAAAATAAGAGACATTCTAAGAATAGTAACAGTATAAAAAATTCAATTTGAAAGGAAACATGGCAATAATGTAGATAGGGTACAATTATTTTCTGATATGAATATTTGTGTCTTCCTAAAATCAATATAGTTAAATTGGAAACCCTAATGTAATATGATTTTATGAAATCAGGCTTTTAGGAAGTGATAGGCCTTAGGAATAAAATCTATAAAAACAGGATCAATGGCCTTTAAAAATTATTATATTTCATTTAGTAGTTTTAGTATGTCTCAGTATGTATGTCGGTGCAGGAGTATGGAGGTCAGAAGAGAGCTTGTAAGAGTCGGCTGTCTCCCTTCACCTTATAGGTCTGAGATCAGACCCAGGCTCTCAGTACCCACTTAGCCATGTTGCCAATGGTCTTTCAAAAAATGGTCCGAGCAAGGTGCCCTGCCTTTTCACATGTCAGATTATAAGAAAACCAAAACTCCTGTGACCCAGGAAACGTACAGTGAAGAGTGAATTTAACTATGTGTTGATCTTGGATTCTGGATTCAGAACTAAGTGCTATAAAAAGTAAAATAAACAACAAAAAGAAATATCCAGATAGAGTGAACACACAAAGCCAGGGATGATGGTTGATAAAAAGACTAACAGGGCACAAGTATTTTTCCAACTCAGAGCAGGAGACTGTTCTTTCTTTTAATGGGTTGCAAGTAGAGGCTCGAAAGGAAAAGCATGGGCAGGCATGTACTGTGGAGGGGTTGAGGTTGAGTTTTTGTGAAAGGTAAAAGAAAGGGAAGTTACCGAGGACCACACATGAAAGAAGAGTTGCAAGTATTAATTATCACACACGAAACATGGAGCAAAGTAGTTTTCTAAACTAAGTACTGACTTCATCAGTTGATGGCATCTTTTGACTCCCTTCCTCCCTTGTCCTTTTATTTTCCCTTTTAGCTATTTGTTGTTGTTTCAAATTATGAAGTCAAATATTTTATTTTTGTTCTTCTGTTCTTTTCTAGGGGAAACTGGAAACATTGTGAGATAAATATGGAGAATGGAGAAGACTTTAAAAGTTAAGCAAAACTAAATGAAAGAAAGCCTTTCAGGCACAGATGAGATGGTAAACACCTGCCTCAAAGCCTGAAGACTTAAATTCCTTACCCGGAACCCACAAGATGGATGATGAAAACTTACCATCTAAAATAATTCTCTAATCTCCACATACATAGCATATGCCTGGTTCTCTGTCTCTGTCTCTGTCTCTGTCTCTGTCTCTCTCTCTCCCCTACACAAACGAACACAGACATAGATACACACACACACACACATGCTAATAAACAAATATAATAAAAATAACTTCATTAGACTAAATTTTTCTCTTTCCAAAAGAAATGCTTAGAAAAAAAACTGGTTAGAACGAAATGTAATTATAGTTTAATATGACAAAACAAGTGGATTGGGACATTTAATTATGTAAAATAGAATTTTCCTTTTACTTGAATTTCCTTCCTATAGTCTAAGGATAAAAACAGTTACAAAACACTTTAAAGTAATCCAACCTGACCTGTGGAGTACTGTAAATTTTCATATAGTGGAGCAGTAGGCTAACTTCTTGTAGCAAGTATAAGTGGGGGAATGAGCAAGCTCATTGTGAGTAATCATGTTGTAATATCCACAGAGATACTCAACCATAAAAATCACCACTCAAGAAAATGAAAACGAAACACTTGTCTGGCTCTGATAATTGCAGCACTTAACACGCCAGAGTTGAGCTATTGACTTAGATGAATATAAATTATTTATGCCTAACTCAGTTAGGACCCTCAAACTACAAGTTCCATCTTTGAAATGCTAGTTTCTTCATCATAGAACAACAGTGTTTCAACTTCAAAGCACCCAGGAATGGTCTCTAATGGACTCCCATGTCTGCATGTTAAATGAATAGCTCTAATATTATACTCAGAGATTATTGACCAGTTTTCCATCATTTGCTATTATTGAGTTTTCTAGGCACAATGCTTAGCAATAATGCTGCAGTCTTCAGAGAAGTTTATTCTTGCATATCAAATCAAACAAACAACAATAGTTTCTAGGGGTAGTGATGTTACCAACCACCATACTTCTGTTACATTAAGTCTGTCACAAAATGTAATGTGATAGCCAGAAATCTTGAAATACTTGACAATTATCTTGTTTTTGCTATTTCATTCTGCTGTCTAAAATTGAAAATAAATTACAGAATGAAAGAGGTATTGGAATGAATGAACTATGAGTTATAGAATCAACAAATAGACCATACAATCAAGTAAGAGAACAAAGTCATAAGGAAATATGTAAGGAACATCTTACTATTAAGGTCCCAGCAGGAAATTACAAGCACCACATCAAGCAAGGCATTTCTTTTTTCTTTTTCTTTTTTTCCAATTTTTTAAATTAGGTATTTACTTCATTTACATTACAAATGCTATCCCGGAAGTCCCCTATACCCTCCCTACCCCCTGCTCCCCTACTGACCCACTCCCACTTCTTCATCCTAATGTTCCCCTGTACTGGGGCATATAAAGTTTGCAAGACCAAGGAGCCTCTCTTCGCAATAATGGCTGACTAGGCCATCTTCTGCTACACATGCAGCTAGAGACACGAGCTCTGGGAGTACTGGTTAGTTCATATTGCTGTTCCACCTACAGGGTTGCATCCCCCTTCAGCTCCTTGGGTACTTTCTCTAGCTCCTCCATTGGGGGCCCTATGTTCCAATAGCTGATCCAATAGCTGATTGTGAGTATTTATCTGTGTGTTTGCCAGGCACTGGCATAGCCTCACATGAGACAGCTATATCAGGGTCCTTTCATCAAAATCTTGCTGACATATGCAATAGTGTCTGCTTTGGTGGCTGATTATGGGATGGACCACCGGGTGGGGCAGTCTCTGGATGATCTATCCTATCATCTCAGCTCCAAACTTTGTCTCTGTAACTCCTTCCATGGGTATTTTGTTCCCAGTTCTAAGAAGGGGCAAAGTGTCCACACTGTGGTCTTCATTCTTGAGTTTCATGTGTTTTACAAATTGTATCTTGGGTATTCTAGGTTTCTGGGCTAATATCCACTCATCAGTGAGTGCATATCATGTGACTTCTTTTGTGATTGGGTTACCTCACTCAGGATGATACCCACTAGATCCATCCATTTGCCTAAGAATTTCATAAATTCATTGTTTTTAGTTGCTGAGTAGCACTCCATTGTGTAAATGTACCACATTATCTGTATCCATTCCTCTGTTGAGGGACATCTGGGTTTTTTCCAGCTTCTGGCTATTATAAACAAGGTTGCTATGAACATAGTGGAGTATGTGTTTTTCTTACCAGTTGGAACATCTTCTGGATATATGCCCAGGAGAGGTATTGCTGGATCCTCCAGTAGTACTATGCCCAATTTTCTGAGGAACTGCCAGACTGATTTCTAGAGTGGTGGTACAAGTTTGCAATCCCACTGGCAATGGAGAAATATTCCTCTTTCTCCACATCCTTGCCAGCTTCTGCTGTCACATGAATTTTTAATCTTAGCCATTCTGACTGGAGTGAGATGGAAACTCATGGTTGTTTTGATTTGAATTTCCCTGATGACTAAGGATGTTGAACATTTTTTCAGGTGTTTCTCAGCCATTTGGTATTCCTCAGTTGAGAATTCTTTAGCTCTGTATCCCATTTTTAATGGGGTTATTTGAATTTCTTGAGTCCAACTTCCTGAGCTCTTTGTATATACTGAATATTAGTCCTCTATCAGGTTTAGGATTGGTAAAAATCCTTTCCCAATCTGCTGGTGGCCTTTTTGTCTTGTTGACAGTGTCTTTTGTCTTACAGAAGCTTTGCAATTTTATGAGGTCCCATTTGTCAATTCTTGATTTTACAGCACAAGCCATTGCTGTTCTGATTAGAAATTTTTTCCCTGTGCCCATATCTTTGAGGCTTTTCCCCACTTTCTCCTCTGTCAATTTCTGTGTCTCTGGTTTTATGTGGAGGTCTTTCATCCACTTAGACTTGACCTTAGTACAAGGAGATAAGAATGGCTCAATTTGTGTTCTTCTATATGATAACCACCAGTTGTGCCAGCACCATTTGTTGAAAATGCTGTCTTTTTTCCACTGGACTGTTTTAGCTCCCTTGTCAAAAATCAAGTGACCATAGGTGTGTGGATTCATTTCTGGATCTTCAATT
>NC_034599.1:2550897-2558852 GCF_900095145.1 Mus pahari | reverse complement strand
TCTGATAGAACTCTGCACTAAACCCATCTGGTCCTGGGTTTGTTTTTTTTTTTTTTTGGTTGGAAGACTATTAATTACTGCTTCTATTTCTTTAGGGGTTATAGGACTGTTTAGGTCATCAACCTGATCCTGATTTAACTTTTGTACCTGGTATCTGTCTTGAAATTTGTCCATTTCAACCAGGTTTTCCAGTTTTGTTGAGAATAGCCTTTTATAAAAGGATCTCTTGGTGTTTTGGATTTCCTCCAGTTCAGTTGTTATGTCTCCCTTTTCATTTCTGATTTTGTTAATTAGGATGCTTTCCCAGTGCCCTCTAGTGAGACTACCCAAGGGTTTATCTATCTTGTTGATTTTCTCAAAGAACCAGCTCCTGGTTTGGTTGATTCTTTGAATAGTTCTTTTTGTTTCCACTTGGTTAATCTCACCCCTCAGTTTGATTATTTCCAAGCAGGGCATTTCTTAACAGAATCAGTTTATCAACAAATTCATGAGTTTCCAGCATGTTCTCATCTTGCTGTATGCAGACATAGGTGAGAATGCTTCCGTATTTCCAGTGTTGGGCATGTGACTCACTTTTTGACAAGTATAAAGCTGTGAAATTGACATCTCTGGAGGCTCTCCACATAAGAAGATTTTTAGTAATTTATACAGTGATGCTGGCTAGAAATTCTTGGCCTCTGTGCAACATCTAGTCAATCATTCTAAAACCTGCTACAGCAAAGAAAAACTTTGCAATTTTCTCATTTGAAATACAGAAGTTGGTATCTAGTGTTCTGCATTTGTGCATGCACACATATTTTGGGTATATTTATATGATTATGCATATGTATCTGTTCATGACCATGTGGTTATTCATTCATGAATGTTGTACCTATGCATTTGAGGGCCAGTGCTCCATATGGGTGACTTCCTTCATAGCTTTCTGTCCTTTTACTTTTAGGCAGCATTTCACTGAATGTGCAGCTCCTTGGATTGGTTAGGTTTGTCAGTGAACTACAAGGTCCTTTCCCCATGTCCTAGTTCTGAAGTTACTAGCAATTACCCAACACACTCAGTTTATATGTGAGTTCTGGAATCTGAACTCAGATATTATATTTGTGTGACAGGTATGTGGCCATTTGTATCAGCATTTGGCACTTGCTGCTCTTTTTCTTACTCATGTTATTATTTCTCTTTTTCAGAAGGCTCTCATTTTGATTTGGTCCTTACCTGTACCTGTTGCTATGGGCAGAGGTGGATATTAACTATGCACACATGTAGGCTATGACAACCGCAACCTGAATTGAGTGCCTGGCTAGGATTAGTGCATCATTAGTCCTGTTAGGATATTGCACTGTTTGTTCTTTTGTAAGCAAAAGTCCAAGGCTGACTGTGCTAGTTTAGTCTCAGTGAACATGATACAAATGGAGTCTCAATTCAGAAAATGCCTCCACGACACAGCCAAGTCTATGTAGTATTCCCTCGATTAATAATGTGTGTGAGGGGGCCCAGCCAACCATGGACAGAACCACCCATGGCACTGAGAGGCATAAGAGAAAGGTAGCTCTACTTGTGTCAAGCCAGGAAAGAGTTTTTCTCCACGGTCTCTGCTGCCTGGCTTCTCTGGTTGACAAACTCCAACCTAAAATCCAAGTAAACTAATTCTTTCCAAGTTTCTCTGAATCATGATTCTTATCCCAGTAGCATAGACGAAGTTAGAAGAGTGAGTAATACTAATGAAAAATGTATTTCTCATGTTTCTGGAGTATGATTAGTAAAGGAGTAAGGTACCAGCAGACCGGCTAGTCAGTGAGAGACAAGGATGTGCTTCCAAGATGAAGCCTGCATCCCCTGGAAGACAGAAACACTATTCTTCCCATGTTCAAAGAAGGGTAAGCCTCTTTAAAAAGTCTGATGTACTATGCTCTCAGTCCATATAGAGGCAAAGCACTCATGACTCAAGGATCCCTCTGATGCCCATGTTTTTTCCTTTCAAGACAATGGCCTTGTCATGACAAATGATTTCCCAATAATATTTTAATGAATGATCATTAGGGTCATGCAAATGTCTCTTCTGGTACCGTGCTTCCTGCATAAGCATGAGGACCTACTGGGCGTGGTGGCACATGCCTTTAATCCCAGCACTTGGGAGGCAGAGGCAGGTGGATTTCTGAGTTCAAGGCCAGCCTGGTCTACAAAGTGAGTTCCAGGACAGCCAGAGCTATACAGAGAAACCCTGTCTCGAAAAACAACAACAACAACAACAACAACAAAAACAATAACAAAGCATGAGGACCTATGTTCAGAATGCATCTCTCATGAAAAGTCACATGGGACAGGTAAGCATCTATATCCCCAGTGCTGAAGGGCAGCGAGGATTGGATCCCTGAAACTTACTGAGCAGGAAGCATAATTAATAAGCTGAATGACTTTATTTCAATGAACAAGGTGAAAAGCAATGTATAAAAGCACATATGATACTGACTTCTGGTCTCTATGTTTACATGACACCTATAAATTTATACTCACAATCAATGTTTTCACACTCTTTTCTTCTTCAATATCTTCACACTTAATATATATGTATATAGTATATATGTACCTATATAGATAATAATTTGCATATTCACACATGAAAATTATTAATTCTATAATTTTCTTTGTGGCTGGAAAAGATCCATGAAGGCATATCCTCATACCACAACTGGTTTTTGATTACTTATATCCAAAAAAATAAGGTCATTAGGGCCCTTTTATCAACTTCAAGCTCATTCAGATTTTCTCATAAAAGAAAATAACTATTTTTAAGAATCCATAGTGTTTGCTACCTGTCCAAGATTGGTAAGAAGATAAGACACTAGAAAATGAAAATGAGGCAGAAGACCCTGTCTCCTGAGGTTCAAACCCCCCTACATTTCATTTTAACAATATAGCTTTAGATACATTCTTTCCAGTCTTCTCACTCTTTCTGAGACTGTGCCTTATAAAATTATTCTAATATTTATGATCTTTTAATTGCCTATATTTACTTAGTTCTAGAAACTACAGAGAAAAAATTTTAAGTGATTAAATTTCTCTGATTTATGACATAGCTCAGATTGTCAAATGACTGTGCAACAGAAACATTTATCTTTTGGAAGTAAGTCTCAAAACTTGAAGGTCAGGGCCAGCTTCTGTACATGGATTGCCTCTGTTAGTTGATTGCTGTAGTTTTACCCAGATGCCACAGAAATCTTCAGGGTAGGTATCAGGGTGATTTCCAGAGCAAATCTGGCCTATTGTTGTCTCACCTGGAATGATGTTCTGGGAAAAATTTTTAAAAATAATGTGAGGACAGATACTGGCTGTCATTTCTGAATCATGTTTAATTTATATGTATCAAATTTCTGAGGATTTACATGTAGATAATGATTAATGAGGAAGGAAAATTCATTCATTTCTTCAGTGTTGTAGCCATTGGAGTGGTACACAAACTTCTGTAAACCAACTCTCAACTATACTCCTATAAATAAATCCTGGAGAACTCATTTGGTTTATATATATATATATATATATATATGACAATATATATGACATAACAGAGGGATTTAATGGATCTGAGAGAGAACAAAAGAGGGTCACAGGAGATGAATGTAGTTGAAATACAATACACAAAAGTGTGAAAATGTCATAATTTTAACCATTAATGTGTACAGCTAATATTTGCTAATGAAATTAAAAGGACACATGAGAGCAAGTACATAATTTCTTTCCATTATATGGCACACTGAAAAAGATAAAATTTATGTTCACGCTCTATTTGTTATCCCAACTGGTGGTTTAAGTTTTATATATTCCAACTTAGTCATTGTTCTACTTTTGTGAAGACACCACAAAAACAAACTATCTAGCAGTGTCATAATGTCAATATACTACCTTTACGGCAGGGAGCATGGTGCCAAGCATGGTGTTAGATCAGTATCTGAGAGCTACATCTTTATTTGCAAGCAGAGAGGGAAAGTTGGTGCCTGACATGGGTTCTGAAACCTCAATGCCTAACTTCAGTGACACTTCTTCTAAGAAAGTCAAACCTCCTAATCTTTCCAATCCTTTCAAACAGATTCACTCCCTGGTGACTAACTGCTTAAATATATAAGCCCATGTGGACCATTCTTATTCAAACCACTATACATACATTTGCTTTGGAAAGAATAATAGAGTGTTTATGTATTTTAACTGAGCATTGCAGTGAGCTGGGTAGAGGACGTTATGTGAATTACCAATATTTATAAGTATTTAATACATGGAATAATACATATTCATCTTGAAAAAAATACATATAATCTCTTCATATAAATATTTTTTGGAAATTTGGTGACACATCCTATAAATGTGAATTGCAGCAAATAAATTATGCAAGAATTAAATATGCACTTGATAATGTTCATAAACACTGTTATAAGAATATTATATGTACCAAGGGAAGTTGCCCATTCACTGCAGTAAATTCTTAAAGCATGTATCTGGAGACTCATACTTCAGATGGTGGCTGTAAAAAACCAAACCCTGATCTTCTACTCTTTCTGTATTATGTTGTTTGATGATCACATCACAGGTCAGCTAACCATTCTGTGTTAAGTAATTAATTAACACAGAATGAAGGAAGTGATTTGGTTTGGGTAATCACTATACAAACTACAAAGTTTATTAAAACAAACAAACAAACAAAAGCAACAACAAACCACTTTCTTTGAGGATGCTACTGTAAAAACAAAGGTGAAGAGACCACTCCTGTCTAGCTAATTCCCATGCTTTTATATAGACATCATCTATAATGGATAACCTGGTGACTTAAAATCATTAGAAGGATTGAATACTATAATTATACTTTCCATTAACTCAATTATTGCAGCATTTAATCTTGCGTGTTGTAAAGAAAAGTTTTGAAACCTCTAGATCGTCTTACATGGATGATACGTCCTTCTCCAAGAAAAATAATGTCTAAAAACTAGTATTTTTAAGTATTACAAAAACAAGTTTCAAGACTTCTGAAAACTGGAAGTATTTCTTTCTAGGTCAGTGGTTTCAGTTGAAATGTGAATAGCAGTTCTTTGTTAAGGTAGAATAGAATGCTGTGGGTCTCTGCATCTGTTCTGGTCAGCAGCTGAGTGGGGTGTCTCAGGACAGTTACACTAGTCTCCTCTCTGTAAGCATAACAGAGTATCATCACTTTTAAAATTTTGAATTATGTGTATTTGTGTGTGTGTCTGTATGTGTGTGTGTGTGTGTGTGTGTGCATGAGTGTATGCACATGCACATGGGTGTATATGAATGCATCTGAGTGCATGTACGCATAGAGGCCAGAAAAGGGCTACATTGCATCCAGAGATACAAGCAATTATGAGCCACCTGATGTAGGTTCTGAGAATTGAGCTCAGGTTTTCTGCAAGTGTACTACGTGGTCTTCAACAGAAACCCATCTTTCCAGCCTCAATAAGTACTTTTGCATAATGATTATACTAACACATTTCATCTAGAATTATTTCTAGCTTGTACTAAATACTAAAATCACTGCCTAGTGCTATTTCTTTCTTATATTTTGAGCTGAGTCATTCATTATTTTTTATTTTTAAATGCATCACTCAGGGTTTGCCGATAAATAAGGACTAACTATGTTCCTGCTTTCTCTGATTTGTTTACTGTACCACTTCCACAAACAATAGTGCCAGATATGAAGGGTTGGTGACTGCTTCATTAAAAAATACCCCCAAAGCAATAAACACAAAACTACAAGATTTTGCTGTGAAAGCATAGAGTAAGAGAGGCTGCCCAAGCACAAGCTGGGAAGATATGTTAAGACTTGAGCGTTGATTTATGGTTGACAATGCTTTTCTGAGCTGTAAACCAATAATTTAAAAAAATTTAAAAAGCCAGATATGCAACTGAAGCAAGATGGCACATAATGCCTTTTAATCTGTGTGCTTTTGGCATGATATGGACTTACTCTCTGGCCTATCATATTAGCTGATCTTGGGTACTCCTTTGTACAATAGAGGAAGGCAACAGGGACCATATTCCACACACTTAAATCATGTCTGGAAAATGTCTCCTGGATGACTTACTAGCTACTTTATGAGTAGACCTTGAACTGAGTCCAAATTGTCCCTTTTATCTTCATTGCAATATGTGTCTACTCTGGTACAGAATCCAGTAACTCAGGGCTTCTTCTGAAAAAGGCATAAAAAGAATTTCTGGGGGCATATCCTTCCATTCCATCTCTCTCCTGATTTTCTGTGTCAGAGGCTGACTCTATTTTTATCTTTGCTCTTATGCACAATTTGTATTTGAGATGGGTCACTAAAGAAACAGTCTTTTGTCAGGGTTTATTTCTCTTCAAGGCATATGTATGAGTTTCTATAAAATTTGAGTAAGGAATTGATGGATTAGGTGAAAATATACTGGCTGAATGATTTATTTTATTTAAGCTTGGGAGGAATTTCTAAAAATATGGACTAATGGTTGATGTTTTGGCTTTAAATATTGTTCTCATTATTGTTGGTTAGTTATTTGAGTATGTGGTGATGTGAATAGTGGAGTTATATTTTCATTGGCATGAAAACTGACAATGTTCTGAGATATATTTAGCACATCTTACTTTTCCGTTCCATGGCCTTTGTGCCTTCTATCCCTCCATGACAATACTGAAGAGTCACATGAAAAAAATTGCCCTCCAATAGTGTTAAGAACTGTCGATTTTCTGAAACTTTTGTTCTCAACCAGATATGTACAATACACTAGAACAAGGATGTAAAAAAAATAGTATAGAAACTATGCTCTTGGTTTGAAATGCTTCAATACTATCCTTTTTGTGCTTAAAATAAGACTGAAATTTGATAACTTGCCTAATATCTTGCTTCCTTTGGAATTTACCTTCTGATGAAATATTAAACATTTCTTCTGTTTTCTTTGCTCTCAACATTATAGTCAAATTGACTTTTGCTCTGCATGCTCATGTTAGGCTCATACAAGCCTGTAAATCCTCACATGATGCTACCCATATATGGTCAGTATTCCTGCACTTTCATTTAGCTGATTCCAGTCTGTTTGTCCTTAATATTGTTGCAATGGAGAGAAATAATATTGTCACAATGGAGAGTTACTGTTTGTCATTTAATTATTTGCTTATCTATATCTTATTGTACACTTATTTTTTTCCAAGAGGTTGCACAGTTAAAGTGTTGAATGTGATGTAGCATTACATGTCAATTTCACTGCAAGATACATCATTCTGTTATTCAGTCTCCTTATCTTCCAAATAAAGCTAAGGGATTGACTTATAGCAGCTGAGTAGACAGAAGCACATATTTTACATAGTACTTCACATGCTACTCCACTCAATGAGCTGTCCTTACCATCATCATCTCACTGGTGACTTAGGGAATGGTTTCTAATACCTTGAATAATGAGTGGGACACCAGCTTGCATCATTTCACTGACAGTGAAGTAGGGAATCAAAGTGGTAGCATAGCACACACGTTTCATGACTTTAGATATTTATTCTTCACTCTCATCTTATTTTGAATGTCAGGAGTCTATAAGTAAACCATAAGACATTGTATCTATAAAGCACATTATTAGATGATTGTTAGATACTATATTTTTGGATTTGTTACTCTGTTTAGTTTCTTTGTTTGCTATCAAACCTCTCTATCCTATCTCCTGATTTTAAATCTCCTTTTACCAAATTTTGAAGAAAAATGTCATAGTATGAAATGCTTTATTGTCACATCCTATGTCTAGCACGTTATCCTATGTTATTTTTGTTCTATCCTTGTCTAGAATGTTGAGTCATGTTCTAGTCAGATGGTGTTAAAGAAAGTGTCCAAAGAAAGACAGACTATGCTAAGGTATTCACTATCTCACCCCTTTTCATCCTTTACTGTTCTCTTATACTGCACATAAATACGTAAATTCTCTTTGGGTATGTGTGTGTGTGT
>NC_034599.1:2533267-2550702 GCF_900095145.1 Mus pahari | reverse complement strand
CGGCTCCCCTACCCACCCACTCTCACTACTTGGCCCAGGCCTTCTCTTGTGCTGGGTCAGATAAAGTTTGCAAGAGCAAGGGGCCTCTCTTCCCATTGATGGCCGATTAGGCCATCTTCTGCTACATATGCAGCTAGAGACACAAGCTCAGAGGGTACTGGTTAGTTCATATTGTTGTTCCACCTACAGGGTGGTGCAAGCCCTCTTTTCTCTTCCTATCAGCACTAGTGTTCCCAACACATACCACTGTGTTGTGCTTTTAAAAATGGGTTCTTGGGATCAAGTTCAGGTTCTCATGCTTACACTTTACCAACTGGTCCATCCCTCTGATACTACAAAAAAGTAATTCACAAAGTCTCTTTTTAATCTCCTTCATTTCCATCACCTGCTTCTTTTCCCTAAAAAATCACTATGCTTTTCTTTAATCTTGAAACTCAAGCTACAGAACCCCTTCTTGCTGAAGTGCTCAATCCTGCTCTTACATTACTGGTTCACATTCAATCTTATTTCTACTTGAAATGCACTGTGTGAAATTCTCTGTGAATTCTTCAAGTAGACTTAAACTCTATCCTGAGAGATTTCATTAAGATTTCCAATCTGGCACAATACTCATCTCTCCGCTACTATGAAAAGTGAAAGGATGCTAGCAAAAGTTATAGTTAGCAATAGACTTAAATTGGAATTGTCATGAGAGCTCAAGATGTGCAGTCTTTTCATCTATGATAATTACTTGTGTGTGTCCCTGAATGTCTTCTAGGACAATCCTAGTGGACAACTCAGGGTCTACCATTGTATTCACAGTTTCCAGAACAATCTTTGACTGGTTGAATGATGACTGGTGTATGTTGAGTCCTTAACAAGCAGCAAAGGGAGAAAAATGATTCCACATGCACTGAGACACTGTTAGCTGGGCTGTTGGTGTCCAGGCAGCTGCTAGCAAGGATGCTGGGAGTTGGTTTCATTCTCGATGCCTATTTTCTTGACCTTCCCTCCTTGTGGCACCTTATTTGATTTGTTTACTCTCCATCAGACTGTTTGTTATTTACTCTTATGCTGGATAGCAGTGGTTGAAAAAGACATAACAGAGGTAGGTTTAAATGTCAAATATAAATGCTCATCTCCAGAGGGTTTTCAAAACATTGAACATTATTTTTTCTTTTATTTCTGCTATACTTTGCTAATTATTTTTAGAAGATCAGCCTTTTTCCACAAAAATGTTGTCACTGAATATATTTATTTCTTTTCTAACTTTGTGAAAAGCTGTCTAAAGTTTGTTGCTAGCCTTTGTTTCCTAGTACAATAACAAGTGTTTCAAGTTCAGAGCCTAACTAGGAAATAACTGAAAATAATTCAGTTCTTCTTTGTTCCTGCATCCAGTCACACAATTGTCCTATATTGAGAATCCATGGAAATTATGAGCCTGTTACAGGTGCTGTAGATTCTTTGGTGAATGAACTGTAGTCCCTTCCTTGTTGAGTTTCCATACATTCAAGCAAATAGTTTTCCCTAATAGTTTTGTTTTTAGATTTATTTTTAATTATGCATGTGTGCACATGTGGGAACATATACACAGGAGTACAGGTGACTGTGGAAGATAAAAGCATCCAATTATCTGGATTTAAGTTACAGGCATTTTTGTCTTGCCTGATATGGATACGAAGATTGAACTCAAGTGCTCTGTAAGATCAGTATGCCCTCTAACCCACTAGCTAAAACCTCCCCACATTCCACAATAGCTCTTTAAACCACTAGCCCAAAACTTTCTTTAATCCATATTAGTTACATGCTTCATATATCTCTGCTTTTCCCTTGACACACACCCCTCATCAAAAACTCTGTCTTCTGGATCACTGGCCCAGACTTTGGTGTGAACTGACAAAAGCTCTGGTGATAATGTCTGGATTAGTTCAGATGACAAATACACCACACAGTCAAGAGGTGACATGGTGCTAGAGGTATAAAGACGAAGCCTAGAGGGGGCGATCTCCAAGGGATACAAGGCAATTTTCAGGGTTTACCACACTTAATCATTGATAAAATCAAAATAAAGAACAATATAGTTAAAATACACATGGGTTAATTCTATGTGAATCATATACAAAATATGTAGATATAAATAATAAGAACATATATGTAAACCATACATCTATACAATAAAGTACAATGACTTAAAAAGGTTAAGTGTTTATTTCTCCTTCATGTGTCAGTTAGCTTTTATGGTGTGATTTAGAAATTCTATCATTCAGAATATCCAAGGACCTACATTTTCTTTCTTTTTGTTTCTTCCCTTGTTTATGTATTCATCTTCATTTTCATAGTCAGTGCTTATTTTCTTCCTCTCCTTCTGGAATATTCCTTGAGAAAGGGAACAGAATGTAAGAAAAGATGAATTACCTCCAATCAAAATTAGTATGCAATTATTTTATTTATGCAATTATTTTCCTTATGCAATTATTCAAACAATTGCACTTATCACTTTATTCACATATCTTTCCCCAGATTTCATCATATGACAACATATACCTGCTGGGGAGACTCAGAAATATTAACCTTTAGCAGATGACTTTGTGTGCAATTAAAGTTACATTAGAGCGACAGATATGAGACGTGACTGGTAAGCCTCTGGCGATCTGTCATGATGACTTCCTTACTGAGTGCATATACAGTGTATTAGGCTCTGAGATTTCCCCTTAATCCTGCCATGGGCAAATATTTTCCTCAAACATTCATGAACAACATGAACTACACAAAGTACATAGTGTACAAGTTCCTGGTCATTGTTCATATTCACTATGGAATGGAATATTGTCCACGGTATCATGTAATAAACCATCTTCAGTACTAAGCTCTATGGTCCTGTGTAGGAAACTTTAAGAATCTTTCCAAATTACTTGTAAAAATAGCACAGTTTCAGTTTGAATCTGTATGTGGTGCTCTGAGGGCTTGTATGTTTACCACGGTTAAGTTTTACACTAATGTACTGTTAGGAGTTGAGACTTAATTCATTATTAATCTCAGCTATAAGAAAATTTTAATTTGATTATTTTTAGTTTTAAAATATTGTTTTAGGTGTAAGGGCGTTGTGCCTACATTTGGACCTGTGCACCATGTGTATGAATGCCCGAGGAGGTCAGAGGAGGGTATCTCATTGCCTTGGATAGAAGCTATAGTCATCCATGAACTGTCATGGGGTTCTGGGAATTGAAACCAGAGTCCTCTGCCAGAGCTCTTAACTGCTGAGCCATCTCTCCATCACCAGGAATTTTTCATTTTAATTGGAACATTATAGTGGAAATCATACTCACTGCTAGATTAACAGTTGGCAAGCTTTCTGCTTTTTAATTTTCTGAAAAGACTAGATATTCTTATGTTTGCAGCCCATCTGGTCTCAGTCACAAATATTTTATTCTCTTCTTGCAGCATAAGAACATCCATGTGTAAATGCAAATGAGTGAGCATGGCTGTGTTCCAGTAAAACTTGATTTTCAATATCAAGAACTAGGTTGAGACTGACTTGCAAGCAACAGAGTATCAATTCTGAATTAGATGTTTCAAGCTAACACAGGATGGGTTAGGGTGAGTTGATATTTTACCTGCTCCTCAAATAAACCACAAATGGCTTTTTATCTATGTGAGTTGCCACCTGGAATTAATACTAATTCTTAGAGAAACTGTGGGCTGTTGTTAGCTGTGGGCTGGCATGTTTGCCCAGACCCTGAGTCCTACTTTGTACAAGTAGTGCTTTCCTGCCAAGTTTTAAACTAAATATCTAGATTTTAAACACAGCTCTATGAATTAATTATCTCTTCCTGAACACCAAAACTTGTGTGACACTGAAACATGGAATACATTTTAAAGTAGACTGTCATTCAAATATTCATTATTAAGTATTAATCATCTACATTAAAGGAACTCAAAATAGAATTCAACATGCATGTCCAATATGTACCCACCAATTTAGGTGAGAGAGCACTTTTTCTACCATTTATTCTCTAAGCCTTTGAGGTACTCTCTTGTACTTCACAAAATGCATACAGGGTTATTGTAAAAAAAATTAAATAAAATGTGAATGTTTCTTACTTTATAGCCCAGGCTAGCCTAGACCTCACCATGTGGCCCAAGCTAGCTTTTATGCATGGAAATAGTCTTCCATCAGCATCTTAGGTACTAAGAGTATTAATCACCATGCATGGTAATTATTATTAGCACCCCTTTGTATTGCAAAACATCAGAATTCCTTACTTCTGTGCAAATATGTTTCTGTATTAGTATTCAACTTTCCATTATACTTCCTTAAAAAAATTCTATGTCCCATCTCTTCTACACAACCAACATCCCATATCTTCAATTGCCCAATATGCCTGCAAAAATCTATTTCTATGTCTGACCTTATGCCTAACCTTTGCCATTGCCATATCCCCAAAGTAAGCAGACAGTTCCTCTCTTCTCTGATTTGTCATTCCTGAACATCTTTTCTGGCCTGGTGTTTGTGGTCCTTGTGCTTCAAAGCTTGTATTACTGACCTACCTCTTGTTTTCAAAAGCAGATGGTCATTTCTTTGCTTCTGGAGATTTCCCTGCTGTTTCACTGAGTCAGCTGCATGTTGGGCTCTTCTTTTGATCAGTGGTAAATATCACTTCCTTTCATTTTAATCTCTTTCATACCTGAGGTTATAGCCTTATGTGTAGTGAATACACATGAAATCCTAATAAATGATTGACTGACTGAATAAATGGTCTCTATATGACAATGCACTATGGTGTCTGAGGAAAGTGGATTCATGGGTGTTTAATAAACATTCATTCAGTAATTTCCTTAAATTTAACAAATTCTGCATGAGAATTTTTTTGTAGTTGAAATGGATTGACACATCAAGGATTGATAAAGTATGGTGAACTTAAAATGTTCTTCTTAAAATAAATAAACAGGAAAGGTATATGATGAAGTATCACTGTTGTTCTGTACACTACCTATCACTGACTACTATTGCCTTGTTAGAATGATGGACCACAATTAGTCCACTGGCCTTCAACATTGAGTGTAAATTTGTATCTCCTGACAGGCTGTAGAGGATGCCACGTTTGAGGACCAACACAGGCCATTTAAATGAGAATCTATGAAAGGGACACAAGCATCAGAGTGGTCAGATATTCCATAGTGACTCTAATATATAGACCAATCAGAGAGCTACTCAGCATGAGCCTAAGTTCTGTCTCTCATGACCAGTATACTAATAATAATACTTTAAATTTTTACTTTAGTATCATGGTTGACTGTGAATCTTTGAACATTTTTGTCTGGTAGGAGTTGACAGAGATGGTAGGAGTGCATAGAAAAAGCAATCCAGATAGAAGATTTTATAGTAAGTTTTCATTTTAACAGTCAAGGATGGTCCTGGGACATATTTTCTTTTTTAATTCTCAGTCACACATATAATTTTGTTAATGAAATGAACATATTTTAGAAGTGTTAGTTTATTACCATTTAATTGTGCATATATGTCATGTTTTCTGTGCCATATGTTATTTGTAACTATACAAGGACCTCGTGCGTGCTAAATGTCAGTAATTATGTCTGACTTATGAGCATCTCACAAATGTAATTTGAGAGAACAACTGGCTTATAAACTTTTATGTTGCATCTTAAAGCATGTTCAACTTAATATGATTTCAAATAATCAGTGTCATTTAAATTTTCAGTACTTAATACACATTAAAATTAAAGTTTATTGAGAAAGTAAGTGTCTTATGAACATAGAGACAGGATCTCATAAAGTAATGACTTGGTGCTGTTTTGTGACTTCCACACACCCATGCCTCCAGCTGGTCCTCTTATTTCTGAAAAGTTCATCAGCAGGGTTCACAGTGGTGCTTCTGGCTCTGCTCTCTCCATGATATAAAGCATTTTTAAATCGTGCATTCTTGTTGGTGACATGGATGAGATACCCATTTATTCACTGAGAAAAGACTCCTTTGTTTACTACTGTGGCAGAAGTTCTATTATTGGGAAAAGTAACAGAATTTGTCCTGTAAAGTGACATGTCCACATTCGTAAATCATGGGTTGAGGATCAGTAGTTTGAGATCATCTTCAGCTTTGTAGCAAGCTCAGAGTCATCCAGGACATACATAACAACCTACCTCAATTATTTTTATTTGAATTATCTATTTGTAATGGAAAATGGAACCTCAAAGATAGACATAAATCATGAAAATGACAAACATTTTTAAACCTCTTAAGATTCATAGCATATTATTAAAATTTAGAGACTGAAAATTTAATATAGCTTGAAAAGAAAATTTGTCATCCAATAATATATGAAAAGGGAGTTAGGGTACATGTGTGAATCTGTGGTCAATACAGTTGCAGTGTTATTTATTACTATGCATGAGATAGCACATGGTGTGGGAGGGTGAAATAGGAATAACACATCAACAAGAGGGATGCATGAACTCATGGGGAATTCATAAAGGTGAAGACCTTGGCTGTAGAGCATGAAGAATTACAAGTGTACTTCCAATAATATGTAGGAGTATAGTCTTTTGAAGACACTTACATGAAGAAAGACAAGCAATTTGAAAGCACATCATTAAAGTGAAATCCTAATTTTTTTTAAAAAAAAAGGGTGACTCAAATGTGAGTCTTTCCTCAGAGGCCTCTGGTGGAGAAATCAGTAGGAAGTAGTATAAGTGACTGTCTTCTCCTGAGGCTTAGCTGTGAGAAGAGTGACTCTCTAAAGCCACTATGGTCACTCATAGTGAGAGTTCAGCCTGTTGCTTCAGAGTTAGGAATCACAAGTTAGGGTCAGCTGTAAGTCAACTTGTTGACCACAATTTATTCATTTTTATATAGAGTTAGTTTGCATCTGGGGATAGTTGGTTTCCTCTGTTTCCTAAGATCCTTTTGATAATTGCTTTTGTACTTTCAGAAGATGTATTTTGGTGGACTGTCTGCTGTTTTTGTTCTGTTCCATACAGTCAGTCCTACAAGAAACTGTGAACTGGCTAGGTGTATAAGTGCCATTGCAGCACACAGTACAGTGTTGATGGCAAAGATGCCCTGTGCTTCTTGGTGCCTACAATGTCGCATTCTTTGTTTTTTCTGTGAGTGGAGATTTATAGCTCAGTCTGTTGAGGTAAATACCATTATTTTCTCATTTTATACAGAACACTAGGTTCAGGCAGATCAGTGTCACACAGAATGATACTGGTCCCTAGATACAGTGGCCATATTTGGAGCACCTGATTTCCTGTAAAATTAAAATGCTTTTTGAAGCTCTACCCATCTGCTAAGTACATGCTCAGGGTGCAGAACTTACAGTGTCCAGTTACTCCTATAGATATAAGACTTTGATTACCTGCAATAGACATTCGATTTTGATTCAACATCTCTTGAGCACTAGACACAAACAGATAGTTTTTAAGGAAATACGGAATTGGGGAAAAAGTAAAAACTTTCCTTGAACGTTACAAAATGTCATTAGAATGGGTTGCTTGGATAAGCATGAAGAGCATTATTCTGACACAATTTCAGAGCAGAATTGGAACACAGCATGGTTATATCTAAGGTCTTGGGGAGAGAAAGATGCAAATTTCTGGAAACACAACAGCTTGCTAATGGTAGGACCAACTCTACTGGGCAAAAAAAGCAAATGAAAATCTACCTATCTCTAAAATATAGTTTCAATATATCACTCACATTCAAAAACAGAAAACAAAAAACAAAAAAACCAGGAACATGTTTCTCAAGATAGATAACACATCTACATAAAAATTATCAGATTATGGTCAATAACGGGGCACAAACCTAACACAGCCTTGTCCATTGAAATCCCATGATCAAGAAAGATCAAGATCTGGAGGTCCATGTGAGAAGATGCTTTGAAATTCTAATAGTCTCTTTCTGTGCTGTAGAGTAGGTTTGATTAGTACTTATAAGGGACCTCAGTAAGGAGATCCTAGAGGACGAAGACTGCTAGTACCACAACAGTAAGTGGAGATTTTGGAAATAATGACAGAGAGATCATACTATTAACACTCTGTCTATATTCTGGACTTACTGCGTCATAGCAAACTTACAAAGGAAGCACTTTTGGTGAACAGTCTGTTGACTGACTTTCTTAGCTTCCCCTTGGATGGTTATCTTGCAGTGCCACTATTTGTGTATAATTCTATTTTAACAGCCATGAGAGGGCTTTACCATTTCGAATCACATTATAGAGAGGCTTAAAGGACTTCAGAAAAACAGTTAAGAAAAACTGTTGTAAATCAAATTTATTAAGCAAAAAACAAAACCAGAACAAAACAACAAAAATGCCCCCAAAACTCAAATAATAAATTTCACTGTAGAAATAAGTTAGAGTTTTCAGTCAATTTGGATGTATAAATGATCATCATATATGTATTCTATGTTAAAGAGAAACTCAGACTTAAAGAGGGAACCTACAAAATTCTGTATAGCAATCATATTTAGCTGCACCAAGAACTATTTAATTCAATGAGGTTCTCTCAATTCATATGGAATTCAAGCCATATAAAAACAAAGATCTGGTAAATATATTTTCAGTTCCTTGAAAAATCTTATCTGTTATCTGTCAACTAAACTGTAAGAGATGGTGTGTTGTTGTGTTCCCAAGGCTGGCTCAGAGCTCCTGAGCTCAAGAGGTCTTCCTCATACCAGCTCTCTAAGTAGCTAGGATTACAGGTGTGCTTCAGTGCTTGGCTTCAAAATATGATTCAGAAAGGTTTTGGGAGATAAAGATATGAATTCTGATTCCCAGAATCCACCATGAGCTGGGCATGACAGCCCCATATGTAACCACTATGTTGGAGGAGTTGTCAGAGAAAACTCTAAGACTGATCCTGGAGCCCACTGGCCATCCAGCCTAGCAAATGTGTGAACTTAGTGAGGAGGTGTTATCAAAAAACAAAATGCTTAGTAATATATAGTAAAGCCCCAAATAACAGACTTTGGCCCTTAAATACGCACATATGCTTGTGAACACAAACACAGCAAGTATACACATGTAAAGTCATTTTAATAAAATGCTATGTAATACAATTCCATTTGTTTATCATACATAATAATTCATAATAATACATAAAAATTAATGGCTTTTAAGATAAAACTAAGTCCACCTCAGCAACTTCCAACAGAGGGAGAACTGTAGCCAGTTTAGGTCAGGTAGCGGGAGGTGAAGGGAATCTCATAATGGAAAAGGAGGAAGTGGCAGGATGACTAAAAGCTGCTGGAGACTGAAGTGGGTACTTAAGAGGGCAGATTTGGATAGCCTACTGCGAAAGAAGAAAGGAAGACAAAAGAGACTCGAGGAGAAAAGAAGGGACTGTAGGTTGAGGCTGACAAAGGGGGGGCACATGATCAAAAACATGTGCCTGAGTTAGGTCCTCTGAATATATGATATAGCTGAATAGCTTGGTGTTCTTTTGGGAATCCTAAGAGTGGGAGTAGGGGATGTCCCTGACTCTTTCGCCTACTTATGGAACCCTTTTCTTCATATTGGGTTGCCTTGTCCAGCCTTGATGTGATGGTATGTGCTTGGTCTTATTGTGACTTGTAATTCAATATTTGGTTGATGTCCCTGGGATGCCTGCTTTTTCTGATGGGGGGCAGGGGGAGGCTGGATCTGGGAGAGAAGGGAAGTGTGTGGGGTTGGGGGCAGACAGAGAATGTACAGGCAGAGAAACTTTAGTCAGATGTAATATTTGAGAGAATAACAATAAACCCATATGTCTCAAATCAGTTCGCACATGTCTATATCAGTGATGAGAACAGAAGAACAAACTTAAGGCAGATCCATCACAAATAAAAGGTATAACAGGAAAAAAACAACACAAACCTCACAGTGAAGGCAAAAGATAAATTTTCTTGAAAGACCAAAATATTTTTTAGACTTTTACATTGAAGAAGAAAAAAGTAAAATGCTAGAATTTTAAAAAATAAAAAGAATAAATTTGTGGTCTTCAGAAGAGGTTCAGTAAACCAAACCTCATGAATGAAAACAGAAAGCACAAAAGCAACACTAGTTTTGACTTCAACCAAGTTACTGCTGATGATGAGAAGTGATAGACATGCATGAAAATCAGGCTTAGTTTTGCACTATAATTATTTTTATCATAGCATAACTCATTAATAATGGGCAACTGGAATAAAATATCCCAGGAATTTTTATTGCTTATATTTGAATTATGAGCCTGAACATTCTGAGGTTTTTTGTGATTAAAATGGAAAGAATTATTTTTACATAGCAGTGCTCAAAAAAAAAAAAAAATCAAATGGCAAATATGCAAATTGGCTGTGTGTAACTATGAGACTTTCAAACAATTCTTTCCTCAGAAGGAGTAAGAACATTTAAATGGCTTAGCTAAATCAAAATATATAGAGTATGAAATGTTAAAGGTCTTAGTAAAAAGTGCAACATTGTTAGAAAGAAATTTAAATAAATTCATTCAATTAAATTCAAATTGTATATCTAATACTTACTTCAAGCTTGGCCCTGAGCTTGAGCTGGCACTTTGTTCTATAATTTATTTAGATGGTTTGCTGTAAAATATTTTCTACTCTGTAATGGTTTGTATATTCTTAGACCAGGGAGTGGCACCATCTGGAGGTGTGGCCTGGTTGGAATAGGTGTGTCACTGTGGGTGTGGGCTTAAGACTCTCACCCCAGTTGCCTGGAAGTCAGTCTTCCAGTAGCAGCCTTTGGATGAAGATGTAGAACTCTCAGCTCCTCCTGCACCATGCCTTCCTGGATACTGCCATGCTCCTGCCTTGATGATAATGGACTGAACCTCTGAACCTGTAAGCCAGCNCCAATTAAATGTTGTTTTTATAAGACTTGGCTTGGTCATGGTGTCTGTTTATAGCAGTAAAACCCTAACTAATACATACTCGTAGCTTCACAAACTCAAAGGAGCCTGAGAGACTGGTTTTGCTCTTATGATCATGCAGAAACTCAAAACAATGTTGCAATCTGTGTTAAATAACAGAAAAATGGAAATCTAGAAGTGATACAACAAAATTGAACTGTTTCCTAGTGATATAGCTTTCTTAATACTGTGAGGTTGTTGTGGATTGAGTAAGCCCATTCAAATATTGCTGTATCAAGGAAATATGCAAATTTAAAGATCACATAAAAATGTTTTTGTACAAACTGTTTTCTTTCATTCATTAGCTACAGCATCTCTCCAACTGCAAATTGCATTCTGTTTTGTTTTAACAATGCACCTCATACATTAGCGAGTATTGAAAAATCTGGGTGAATCCATTTCCAGATACTAGTAAACAAACTAAGAAGGTTAGAAGCCAAGTGAAGATGGAATGGAGAATGAAATCAACAACTGGGCAATGGAAATCATTTAGGACAATTGCTGAGGGGCACCAAAGAGTTTAATTTCATTGGCAATCTTCCATATAGTGTTCAAATGTACTAGACTGTGTTAAAGGCAGTCATCGAGCTGACAGTTTTCAAGTCTTTACCTGAATTTAATGGGATTGCTTGCTTTTCCCAGTGGATAAAGGTGCATTACAACTTGAAAGCAGTTCAAAAATAAAACATAGTCAACGCAGTGAGTTTCTAACCAAAGTGATTTGTTGAACAGACATACTTTCTAAAATAGAAAAATAACCCATATATTTTCTTGTCATTAATTGCTTGGTTTAAGAAATGACATTTAGACAAAACACTGAACAAATACCTCAAATTGGGTGCTTTGACATGCTACTCTTATGGAATCAAATGAGCAACTCAACATGATTAAATTATTTCTTGTTCTAAGTTATTCACTAATACCTCATTTCTATGCCCTGAGACCTTAATGCTAAAATTTCTTCCTAGATTAATTCTATCATTTCATTTTTTTTACCAATCTATTTTAATACAATTTGCTTGTCGCATTGTTTACTCATTAAAGAATACATATTGGTTTTATTTTCTTTTATAAACCATACAATATACTCATGAGATGAAATTAATTGGGTAATGGTTCTGTTTCTCAAACATCAATGGAAAATTAAAGTAAATGTACTCTGAGTGTTACTTCTGAGCTTATTTCTCTAGCTGATATATCCACTATGATGAAAGACAGAATTGCCTGCTTACAAATCAATAATAATATTCAAATGATGGGTACTAATAAAATGACTGACTGCAGAGCAGATTGGGAACCTTGATGCTATAAATATAAACAAAGGATCATGTTGAGCACTAAAGTCTATTATCTGAGTAAACTGATTTCAGGTGAGCATTATAAAACCCAAGAGTTGTGAGTAGTTGTCAAAGTCCATCAACAACAAACAGTACCCACATGTATTTTATTACTCTTTAAATTTTGATTAACAAGGTAAAAATGATCAAGAACAATTTGCATTTACTTCTCTTTTTTTCTTGAATTTTTACTATTTAAATGCATTTTATGTATCAAACATATTATAAAAGTGTTTTGAGAACTGAATAACACATAAAAAATCTGTTCAACTTTTATATACATATTCTTTTGTACTCTAAAAATATCATTAATGAATATTTAGTACTATTCATAACTGAAGATCTTATAATTGAATACAAAATTGTTTTGAAACATACAAAATATTCTTTGGGAATTAAGCATAGGAAAAGAGCATAAAATATTGAAAATTAATCATTAAATATATTCAAGCCTTCCAGTCAGTGCCAGCTCCAAGTCACCTTGGGTGTGAATCAGCAGACAGTCCCATGGTCCGCAGAGGACTCTCCATGTGATCTGAGGATCACTGGTGAGTGGAACACAATATTGGTTCCAATCCAATCTTGCCAGGCCTGAGCCAGCAGAAAGGAAGCCGAAAACCTGCCTGACCAGAGTCACAAGTCCCTTCCAGTTGGCACCAGATCCAGGTCACCTTGGACTCAAAGTTGTCGGAAAGTCCCACAATTGCCAGAGGACTCTTTATGCTATATTAGGATCACTGGTGAGTGGAATACAACATCTGTTCCAAACCAATTACGACAGGCCTGTGACAGCAGGAGAAAGGACACAGGAGCACTGCCTGACCAGAGGCTCTGGTTCCTTCTGAGTTGTGCTGGTTTACCTTGGTTTTGAACAGACCAGACAGCTCCACAGTCCTCAGAAAAGATACCACTTCCGGGCTCTATAATGTGCCCAGGATCTTAGGATCACAGGATCCCAGGATAACAGGAGCTTGGTCACACCAGTATCTCAGGGTCTCAGAGGAAGCTTGACTGCCAAGAACTCTGACACAACCAGAATTTCAGGTTCACAGGAGCCCCCAATCACAGGATCACAGAGAAAACTGGACTCTGAGGAGTCCTGAATCAACAAGGATTATAGGAAGGACAGGCTCCAATCAGATATATTGAGGGCAGCAAACACTTGAGATAATCAGNTGGCAGGAGGCAAGCAAAAGAACAGAAGCAACAGAAACCAAGATTACTTGGCATCATCAGAACCAAACACTTCCACCATAGCAATTACTGGACACACCATCACACCAGATAAACAAGACATGGATCTAAAATCACTACTCATGATCATGATGGAGGACTTTAAGAAGGAAATACAGGAAAACACAGGTAAACAGCTAGAAGCCATTAAAGAGGAAACATAAAAATCCCTTAGAGAGTTACAGGAAAACACTACCAAACAGATGAAATAATTGAACAAACCATCCAGGATCTATAAATGGAAATAGAAACAATAAAGAAATCACAAAGGGAGGCAACTCTGGAGATAGAAATTATAGGAAAGAAATCAGGAACCATAGATGTGATCATCAGCAACAGAAAACAAGAGATGGAAGAGAAAATCTCAGGTGCAGAAGATTTCATAGAAAACATGGACACAACAATCAAAGAAAATGCAAAAAGATCCTAACTCAAAGCACCCAGGAAATCCAGGACACAATGAGAAGACCAAACTTAAGGATAATAGGTATAGATGAGAATGAAGATTTTCAACTTAAAGGACCAGTAAATATTATTTCAACAAAATTATAGAAGAAAATTTCCCTAACCTAAAAAAAGAGATGATCATGAACATACAAGGAGTGTACAGAACTCCAAATAGACTGAACCAGAACAGAAATTCCTCCTGACACATAATAATTAGAACAACAAATACATGAAATAAAGACAGAATATTAAAAGCAGTAAGGGAAAAAGGTCAAGTAACATATGAAGGCAGACATATTAGAATTACACCAGACTTCTCAGCAGAGACTATGAAAGCCAGATCCTGGACAGATGTTATACAGACCCTAAGAGAACACAAATGCCAGCCCAGGCGACTATACCCAGCAAAACTATCAATTACCATAGATGAGAAATCAAAGTATTCCATGACAAAACCAAATTCACACAGTATCTTTCAACGAATCCAGCCCTTCAAAGGATAATGATGGGAAAACACCAACAAAAGGACAGAAATTATGCCGTAGGAAAAGCAAGGACGTAATCCTTCAACAAACCTAAAAGAAGACAGCTGCAAGAACAGAATCCCAACTCTAACAACAAAAATAACAGGAAGCAACAATTACTTTTCCTTAATATCTCTTACTATCAATGGACTCAATTCCTCAATAAAAAGACATAGACTAACAGACTGGCTATACAATCAAGACCCAACATTTTGCTGCTTACAGGAAACCCATCTCAGGGAAAGAGACAGACACTACATCAGAGTGAAAGGCTGGAAAACAATATTCCAAGCAAATGGTCTGAAGAAATAAGCTGGAAGTAATCATTATAATATCAAATAAAATCGACTTCCAACCCAAAGTTATCAAAAAAGACAAGGAGGAACACTTGATACTCATCAAAGGTAAAATCTGAGATGAACTGTCACTTCTGAATATCAATGATACAAATGAAATGGCAGCCATACACATTAAAGAAACTTCAGTAATGCTCAAAGCACACATTGCACCTCACACATTAATAGTGGGAGACTTCAACACTGCACTCTCAAAAATGGACAGAACCTGGAAACAGAAACTAAACAGAGATACATTGAAATTAACAGAAGTTATGACACAAATGGATTTAACAGGTATCTACAGAATATTTTATCCTAAAAGAAAAGGATATACCTTCTTCTCAGCACCTCATTGTACATTATTCAAAACTGACCATATAATCAATCACAAAACAGGCCTCACCAAATACAAAAATATTGAAAACAATCCCATGCATCCTATCAGATCATCATGGAATAAGGCTGATCTTCATAACAGCATAAATAATAGAAAGCCAACATTACGTGGAAACTGAACAACACTTTACTCAATGACACCTTGGTCAAGGAAGAAATAAAGAAAGAAATTAAAGACTTTTTAGAGTTTAATGAAAATGAAGCCACAACATAACCAAACTTATGGGACGCAATAAAGGCAGTCCTAAGAGGAAAATTCATAGCCCTGGGTGCCTCCACAAAGAAACTAGAGAGAGCACATACTAGTAACCTGACAGAACAACTAGAAACCCTAGAACTAAAGGAAGCAAATTCACCNAAGAGGAGTAGAAGGCAGGAAATAATCAAACTTAGGGCTGAAATCAACCAAGTGGAAACAAAAAGAACTATTCAAAGAATCAACCAAACCAGGAGCTNGTTCTTTAAAAAAATCAACAAGATAGATAAACCCATAGCCAGACTAACTAGAGGACAGAAGGACAGTATCCTAATTTAAAAAATCAGAAATTAAAAGGGAGACATAACAAAAGAACATGAGGAAATCCAAAACAACATCAGATTCTAATACTAAGGGCTACACTCAACAAAACTGGAAAACCTGGATGAAATGGACAAATTCCTAGACAGATACCAGGTACCAAAGTTGATTCAGGATCAGATTAATGATGCAAACATTCCCATATCCCCTAAAGAAATAGAAGTAGTCATTAATAGTCTCTCATCCAAAAAAAGCCCAGGACGAAAAGGGATTAGTGAAGAGTTCTATCAGATCTTCAAAGAAGATCTAATTCAAATTCTCTTCAAACTATTACACAAAATAGAAATAGAATTTACTCTACATAATTCATTCCATTAAACCAGAATTACTCTGATACCTAAACCACATAAAGACCCAAAACAGAAAGAAAAATTCAGCAGAATTTCCTTTATGAATATACATTCTAAAATACTCAAAAAAATTCCTGCTACCTGAATCTAAGAACACAGTAAAACAATCATCCATCATGATCAAGTAGACTTCATTCCAGGGATGCAGGAATGGTTTAATATATAGAAATCCATCAATGTAANCCACTATGTAAAAAAACTCAAAGACAAAAACCACATGATCATATACTTAGATGATGAGAAAGCATTTGAAAAAATCCAACAAACATTCATGATAAAAGTCTTGGAAAGATCAAGAATTCAAAGCCCATACCTAAACATAATAAAAGTAATATACTACAAACAAGTAACCAACATCAAACTGAATTGAGAGAAACCTGCAGCAATCCCAATAAAAACAGGGACTAGACAAGGTTGCCCACTTTCCCCCTACCTTGTCAATATAGTACTTGAAGTTCTAGCCAGAGCAATTAGACAACAAAAAGATATCTAGAGGATACAAATTGGAAAGGAAGAAGTCAAAATACCACTATTTGCAGATGATATGATTGTATATGAAAGTGACCTTAAAATTTCAACAGGGAACTCCTAAACCTAATGAACAGCTTCAGTGAAGTAGCTGGGTATAAAATTAACTCAAACTAATCAGTGGCCTTTCTTTACACAAAGGATAAACAAGCTGAGAAAGAAATTAGGGAAACAACACCCTCACAACAATCACGAATAATATAAAATACCTTGGTGTGACTTTAACTAAGGAAGTGAAAGATCTGTATGATAAGAACTTCAGGGGTCTGAAGAAAGAAATCAAAGAAGATCTCAGAAGATGGAAAGATCTCCCATGCTCATGGATTGGCAGGAATAAGATAATCGGAATGGATCTCATGCTGAAAGTAATCTACAGATTCAATGCAATTCCTATCAAAATTCCAACTCAATTTTTCACAAAGTTAGAAAGGGCAATTTGTAAATTCATCTGAAATAACAAAAAACCTAGGATAGCAAAAACTATTCTCAACATTAAAAGAACCTCTGGTGAATCACAATATTTTACCTCAAGATTTACTGGAGAGTAATTATGATAACGAATGCATAGTACTGTTATTGCAACAGACAGGTAGATCAATAGATAAAATTGAAGAACCAGAAATGAACCCACACACCTATGGTCACTTTGTCTTTGAGAAGAGAGCTAAAACCATCCAGTGGAAAAAAGACAGCATTTTCAACAAATGGTGCTGGCACAGCTGGTGATTATCTTGTACAAGAATGCGAATGGATCCATTCTTATCTACTTGAACTAAGTTCAAGTCTAAGTGGGTCAAAGACATCCACATAAAACCAGAGA
>NC_034599.1:2495148-2531325 GCF_900095145.1 Mus pahari | reverse complement strand
AAACTTTATATGACCCAGCACAGGGGAATTCCACAGCCAAGAAGTTGGAGTGGGTGGGTAGGGGAATAGGGGCAGGGAGGAGGGTATAGGGAACTTTCAGGATACCATTCGAAATGTAAATAAAGAACATATCTAATTAAAAAAAACATAAAAAAAGAGAGTCAGTGCCACAGGGGTGTGGGGGTGAGATTATCAGTGTTTCTAGGAGAATTTAATGGAAATGACAATATATCATACCAAAACTTATGGCACACAATGCAAGCAGTGAGTAGAGGAAAACTCATAGCTCTAAGCACCTTCAAAAAGAAACTTTAGAGAGTTTACACTCACAGCTAACAGTACACACTCAAATGAAACTGTTTAACATTATTCCTCATATTATCCTTGATGGGTGAATAAAGATGCCTATAGCTAATAGCTGTGCAGAAGTGATATAAGTACGATTCTTGGGATACTGGATTTGGGGTCTAAGGAGACAAAAAAGGGAAGAAAAAGATGGAGAGAAAAGGAGGCTGCCACAGAGTAGGTAAATTATGAATACATGTCCATGAATGTTGACCTATTGGAGTTGAGAGCAGCAAGAATGGATTGCAGTAAGTCATACCTTGGGGTTACCTATAGAAAAAGAGATTCAAATAGTATAGAGGGCAGATATCTGTGCAGCTCTAATGTCAGTTAAGCCTATTTATAAAGATTGTTATTTATCTGAGAATTGAATGAATGTCCTGAATTGGGAATAAATATTTTCTATAGCAGTACCAGATTAAAATTTTCCAGAGTAACTGAAAGATTAATTTTATTACCCAACTGCTAGCTTGTCTACAGATTGCTAAATTTTCTATTGGTAGACAAACAGAGATAAAAGATAGAACTAAAATGCATTATAAAAAAGCAGGGTGACAGGGTCCTACTGGCCTACATCTGCACCCAGAAGGTGCTCTTCTGCAGCACTCTGTGTGCCTTCCCTGCCAGGGAAGAGATTGCCACCAGGGAATGTTCTGACCATAAGACTTGGGGAGATCCCAATTTTCTTTCCAGTGACTCTCTAAGGCAGGATCACTCAGGAATGCACAGGTATCAGAAGCAACAGAGCAGCTGGGACAGGGTCCTACCTGCCTTCCTCTGCTCCAAGGAGGTGAGGCAGTTCAGCAGCCCTCAGTGCACTTGTCTTGCCAGGAGAGAGCTGGTCTCCTAGGAGTGCAAACATAGGCTTACAGACTCACAGGAGGAAGAAGCTCCAGCCAGAGAGAGCAAGGACATCTAACACCAGAGATTTTCCTCTTGGTGAAAGGCAAATGCAAAAATCTTACCAACACAAACAATGTCTACTTTGCATTATCAGAGCCTAGTACTCCTACCACAGTGAGTCCTGGATACCCCAACATATCAGAAAAACAGGATGCAGATTTAAAATCCTAACTCATTATGATGGTGGAGGATTTTAAGAAGAACATAAATAACCCCCTTAAAGAATTACAGGAGAACACAGTTAAACAGCTAGAAGGCCTTAAAGAGGAAACAAACAATTCTTAAAAGAATTATAGTAAAACACAACCGAACATGTAAAGGGATTGAACAAAACCATCCAGGATCTAAAACTGGAAGAAGAATCAATAAAGAAATCACAAAGGGAGACAACTTTAGAAATAGAAAACCTAGGAAAGAAATCAGGGGTCATAGATGCAAGCATCACCAACAGAATACAAACGATAGAGGAAAGAATCTCAGGTGTAAAAGATACCATAGAAAACACTAACACAATAATCAAAGAAAAGCAAAATGCAAAAAGATCCTAACCCAAAACATTAAGAAAATCCAGGACACAGTGAGAAGATGAAACCTAAGGAAAATAGGTGTAGAAGAGAGTAAAAGTTTCCAAATTAAAGGGCCAATAAATATCTTCAACAAAATTATAGAAGAAAACGTCCCTAACCTAAAGAAAGAGATCCCCATGAACATACGAGAAGCCTAAGGAACTCCAAATAGTTTGGACCAGAAACCAAATTCCTTCTGTCACATAATAATTAAAACACCAAATTCACAAAACAAAAAAAGAATATTAAAAGCAGTNAAGGAAAAAGGTCAAGTAACATATAAAGGCAGACCTGTTAGAATTACACTAGATTTCACACCAGAGACTATGAAAACTAGAAGATTCTGGGCAGATGCCATACAGACCCTAAGAGAACACAAGTTCCAGCCTAGGCTATTATACTCAGCAAATCTCTCAATTACCATAGATGGAGAAACTAAAGTATTCCATGACAAAACCAAATTTACACAATATTTTTTCCATGAATCCAGTTATTCAAATGATAATAAAGGGAAAACTCCAAAAAAAAAAAAAAAAAAAAGGAGGTAAACTACACCCAAGAAAAAACAAGAAAGTAATCTTTTAACAAACCAAAAATAAGATAGCCACATGAACAGAATCCAAACTCTAAAACAAAAATAACAGGAAGCAACGATTACTTTTCCTTATTCACTCTTAATATCAATGGACTCAATTCCCAAATAAAAAAACTTAGACTAACAGACTGGTTATATAAACAGGACCCAACATTTTCCTGCATACATGAAACCTAAGTTAGTGACAAAGACAGACACTACCTCAGAGCAAATGGCTGGAAAACAATACTCCAAACAAATGGTCCCAAGAAACAAGCGGGAGTAGCCATTCTAATATCAAATAAAATCAACTTTCAACCTAAAGTCACCAACAAAGACAATGAGCAACACTTCATACTCATCAAAGGTAAAAATCTACCAAGATGAACTCTAAATTCTGAACATCAGTGATCCAAATGCAAGGGCATCCACATTCATTAAAGAAACTTTACTAAAGCTCAAAGCACACATAGCACCACACACAATAATAGTGGGAGACTTCAATACCTAACTCTCATCAATGGACAGATCCTGGAAACAGAAGCTAAACAAAATGAAAGTAACACAAGTTATGAAACAAAAGAATTTAACAAATACCTATAGAAGATTTTATTCTAAAACAAAATGATATACCTTCTTTTCAGTACCTCATGGTACCTTCTCCAAAATTGACCAAATAATCAGTAACAAAACAGGCCTCAGCAGATATATGAAAATTGAAATGAACCCATGCATTGTATCAGATCACCACAGACTAAGGCTGATCTTCAATAACATAAATAATAGAAATCCCATATACACGTGGAAGCTGAACAACACTCTACTCAATGATTACCTGGTCAAGGAAGAAATAAAGAAATAAATTAAAAACTTTTTAGAGTTTAATAAATACAAAGCCACAGCACACCCAAACTTGTGGGACACAATTAAAGCAGTCCTAAGAGTAAAACTCATAGCTCAGAGTGCCTCCTAAAAGAAACTGGAGAGAGCATGCACTAGCAGCTTTGCAGAACACTTGAAAGCTGTAGAACATAGAAGAAACAAATTCACCCAAGAGGAGTAGACAGCAGGAAATATCAAACTCAGGGCTGAAATCAATTAAGTGGAAACAAAAACAACTATAAAAAGAATCAACCAAACAGGAGCTGGTTCTTTGAAAAACTCAACAAAATAGATAAACCCTTAGCCAGACTCACAGAGACAGAATCCTAATTAACAAAATCAGAAATGAAAAAGGAGACAAATAACAGAAACTGTGGAAATCCAAAAACATCATCAGATCCTAATGTGAAAACCTATACTCAACAATACTGGAAAACCTGGATGAAATGTACAAGTTCCTAGACAGATACCAGGATAGCAGTGTTAGATCCTGATCAGATTAATGATCTAAAAAATCGTTATGGCCTAAAGAAATAGAAACAGTAATTAATAGTCTACCAAACCAAAAAAAAAAAAAAAAAAGGTACAGGACCAGATATGTTTAGTACAGAGTTCTATCATACCTTCAAAGAAGACCTAATACCAATAATCCTCAAACTATTCCACAAAATAGAAACAGAAGTTACTCTTCCAAATTTGTTCTATGAATCGACATTTACTCTGATACCTAAACCACACGTAGACTCAACAAAGACAGAGAATTTCAGACCAATTTCCCTTATGAATATAGGTGCTAAAATACTCAATAAAATTCTTGCAAACTGAATCCAAGAACACATCAAAATGATCATCCATCATGACCAAGTTGCCTTCATCCCAGGGATGCAGGGATGGTTCATTATATGAAATTCCATCAATGTAATCCACTATATATACAAACTTAAAGAAAAAACAATCACATGATCATCTCATTAGATGCCAAGAAAGCATTTGACAAATCCAACATCCCTTGATGATAAAAATCTTGGGAAGAACAGGAATTCAATGCTCATACACAAACATAGTAAAAGAAATATACAGCAAACCAGTGGCCAACATCAAGCTAAATGGAGAGAAACTTGAAGCAATCTCACTAAAATCTGGGACTAGGCACCAATCTTCCATCTGATAGAGGGCTAATTGCCAGTATATCCAAAGAACTCAAGAAATTATACTCCAGGGAACCAAATAACCCCATTAAAAATGGGGTACAAATCTTTAAAAAGAACTCTCAAATGAGGAAAATAGAATAGCTGAATATGTCTAAGGTAAAAATTCAGGTGACATCTGATGCCAGTGAGGTTGTAGAGAAAGAGGAACACTTCTCCATTGCTGATGGCATGGGAAGGTGGAAAAACCATTCTGGAATCAGTTTGGTAGTTCCTCAAAAAACTGGACATAGTACTACCTGAGGACCCAGCTATACCATTCCTGGGCATATTAGCCCAGAAGCTCAGTATACCCAATATACATTTCACAAAGCACATGAAACTGAAGAAGAAGGAAGACAAAAGTATGAATATTTTGACCCTTCTTAGAAGGCAGAACAAATAACCATGGAAGGAGTTATGAAGACAAAGTGTGGAACAGATGCTGAGGGAATGACCTTGCAGGGACTGTCCCACGTGGGGATTTATCCCATATACAATCATCAAACCCAAACACTACTGTGGATGACAACAAATGCTTGCTGACAGGAGCCTGATATGTCTGTCTCCTGAGTTCTGCCAGTGCCTGACAAATATAGAAGTGGATGCTCTCAGCCATCCATTGGACTGAGCACAGGGTCCCCAGTGAAGGAGCTAGAGAAAGGACTCAGTGATTTGAAGGGGTTTGCATCCCCACAGGAGGAACAACAATATGAACCAACCAGTACTCTCAGAGCTTCCAGGGACTGAACTACCAACCAAAGAGTACACATGGAGGGTCCCATGGCTCCAGCCACATATTTAGCAGAGGATGGTCTTATAGGTCAGCAATGGGAGGAGAGGTCCTTGGTCCTGTGAAAACTCAATGCCCCAATGTAGGGTAATACCAGGACCAGGAAGTGGTAGTGGGTGGGTTGTTGAGTAGGGGGAGGAGGGAGGGAATTGGGTATTTTGGAGGGGGGCAAGGAAAAGGGATGATATTTGAAATGTAAATAAAGAAGGTATCTAATAATAAAATTTAGGGGTATGATAGAAAAGAGTTATGAAAGATCGAGGCCTGCTGTGGAAATATTTTCATGGATGTATACTTAGAAAGTCTACCCTGAGAAATCTGAGTCCCTGTAGAGAAAAAAGACAGGCACATTTTCTCCAGTTAGGCATTTTCTTTAAAAATTACTTATTATTTCAGCCTATATTTTCTGGCATGTATATAGATGCATCACTTGCATTGGTTACCCTGGGGTGGAATTCAGCATTATTATGAGCCCCCATGTGGGTGCCGGAAATAGAACACAGGTCTTCTGTATCAGCAAGTGCCTTAACCTTTGAGACAATGCTAAAATTAAAAACTGTCTCTTTTTCTTTATTTCTTACCCAGGAATAGGAATAAATCAAGCTGTCCTTGTTTTAGTATTATACTCAGGTCAATGAACTGAAAACTTAGGTTGTAAGTGCAGCAGTCTCTGAGACACTGGGGCCTCCAGATAATGTATACATAGATCACTGAATTTTCAGATATCTGAATTCCTGGTCCACTGAAATCCTTTGAAATCAAATTAAAAGGCAATAATCTATGCACATGGAAAATAATGTTAAAAGCAATAGCACAGCTCCAACAATAATACATAGGAGATGTACAACGAAATAATATAATCTAATGTAATGCGTGTCTCAATCCATGAATACATTTGTATAACTATACTTGAAGACATATGGAAATAATCACATAAGTGAGTCTTCAAGGTAGTCAGATCAGTTTTACTGCTATTGTAATTTTGCCTTCTCCAGTAGTGAGAGCAACATTACCATCTTGTTTTCTAAGATGGCAATTACTCCTTGGTACAATAAGGCAAAGCACTGAGCTTGCCTGACATACACAGTGACTTTATCCTTTGAGTAGTGTTACAGCATTAGCCTGAGTCTTTCAAATTTTTGTAGATGGATCAGTTAATTTTATTTCAGACTTGCAATGTAGGCATAACAACACAAATATTATGAAAATGGAGCATCGAATCTAATAGGCTCAGATCTAAAGAATTATTATATAAAAAAAGAATTATTATTATAAAAAGCAAACATTAAGTCTAATAAGACTAAGCACTGGTTGAGATAGAATTAAAGTTTAGACTAGAACATTAAATTAACTTGATTGGTAGTGAAATATCAAATCAATAATGCACAGCTGGAAACAAAAAAAGCATGATTGTTTATAGTCCAAGGAATTCCTAAACAGGGATCTAGAATTCTCTTAAACATTGTAACCATCCACCTTGTAAGATATTGGTTCCCTGCAATCTTTAACATTGATCTTATGAATATCATTCAATAGCTTTAGCATTATTTAATCAAACTCTGCTTTTTAATTTTTTTACTTTTTTTTTTAAATTTAGAAACAACATTATTCAGAATATTTTCCTTCCTCCCCACCTTCCTCCCTCCTTCCCGCCCTTCCTCTTCCATACTCCCTTTCTTCAGGCTCTCTGTAGTCAGCTGGAAGGACGTTGCCACTCTTTCTTTCTTTAATCTTATGACTGAATTCGAAAATTTCCATAGGTTTTGTGTGTAGCCTTCTTCACTTACCCTCCTCCAACATTTTGAGATTCATTTGTTATCCTGTGTGCACTTTGCTTGCTTCTTTAAAGAATTCATTTGATTAATATATCATATTTTGATTTTATATTACTATATTCATAGGTATTTAGTATTTTTTATTAGATATTTTCTTTATTTACATTTCAAATATTATCTCCTTTCTGGTTTCTCCTCTGAAAACCCCGTCCCCTCCCACCTCCCCCTCTCACCAAAAGACATACTTCTGAATCTTGGCCATGGTATTCCCCTATATTGGGGCATTGAATTTTCACAGAACCAACAGCCTCTCCTCCCATTGATGACCTACAAGACCATCCACTGCTAAATATGTGGCTAGAGCCATGAGTGCCACCATGTGTTTCCTTTGATAGGTGGTTCAGTCACAGGATGCTCTGGGGATATTGGTTAGTTCATATTGTTGTTCCTCCTATGGGGATGCAAACCTGTTCAGCTCCTTGGGTATGTTCTCTAGCTCCTTCATTGGGGACCCTGTGCTCAGTCCAATGGATGGCTGTGAGCATCCATTTCTATACTTGTCAAGCACTGGCAGAGCCTTTCAGGAGACAGCTATATCAGGCTCCTGTCAGCAAAGTCTAGTTGTCATCCACAGTAGAGTCTGGATTTGATGATTATATATAGGATGGATCCCAAGGTGGGGCAGTCTCTGGATGCTCATTCCTTCAGTCTTAGCTATATAGTTTTTGTCTCTGTAACTCATTCCTTGGGTATTTTGTTCCCCATTCTAAGAAGGAACAAAGTATCCACATTTTGATCTTCCTTCTTCATGAGTTTCATGTGTTTTGCAAATTGTATCTTGAGTATTCTGAGCTTCTGGGCCAATATCTACTTATCAGTGAATGCATATCATGTGTGTTATTTTTGATTGGGTTAACTCACTCAGGATGATATCTTCCAGATCCGTTTAGGCAAAGTTCATTTGCCTAAGAATTTCATAAATTTTTCATAAATCTATTTTTAATAGATGAGTAGTACTCCATTGTATAAATGTACCACATTTTCTGAATCCATTACTCTGTTGAGGGACATTTGGGTTTTTACCAGCTTCTGGCTATTATAAATAAGGCTGCTATGAATATAGTGGAGCATGTGTCCTTCTTACATGTTGGAGCATCTTCTGGATTCTCAGGTAGTACTATGTCCAATTTTCTGAGGAACTACCTAACTGATTCCAGAATGGTTTTACCAGCTTGCAATCCCATCAGCAATGGAGGAGTGTTCCTCTTTCTCTACAACCTCACAGGCATCAGATGTCACCTGAGTTTTTGATCTTAGCCATTCTAACTGTTGTGAGGTAGAATCTCAGGGTTGCTTTGATTTGCATTTCCCTGATGGCTAAGGATGTTGAACATTTCTTTAGGTGCTTCTCAGCTATTTGATATTCCTCAACAGAGAATTCTTTGTTTATCTCTGTACCTCAATTTTAATTCAGTTTAATTTGGTTCTCTGGATTCTAACTTCTTGAGTTCTTTGTATATGTTGGATATTAGCCCTCTATCAAATTTAGAATTGGTAAAGTTCTTTTCACAATCTGTTGGTTGCCTTTTTGTCTTTTTGACAGCGTCCTTTTCCTTACATAAGCTTTGCAATTTTAAGAGATCCCCTTTGTCAATTCTTGATCTTACAGCAAAAGCACTGGTGTTCTGTTCAGGAATTTTTCCCCTGTGCTCATATCTTCAAGGCTCTTCCCCATTTTCTCCTATACAACTTTCAGTGTCTCTGGTTTTATGTGGAAGTCCTTGATCCACTTGGACTTGTTCTTTGTTCAAGGAGATAAGAATGTATCAATTGACCTTCTTCTACATCCTAATCTCCAGTTGATTCAGCAACATCGGTTGAAAATGTTGTCCCTCCCCCCTCCCCCCGCCCAACTGGATGGTTTTAGAACCTTTATAAAATATAAAGTGACCATAGGTGCGAGGTTTAATTTCTGGGTCTTCAATTCTATTCCATTGATCTGCCTGTCTGTCACTATACCAGTACCATGTAGGTTTTTGTTTGTTTGTTTGTTTTTTTGTTTGTTTTTTTTTTAATCACAATTCCTCTGTAGAATACATATTATTCTTAGGTTTGGTCTTCTCATTGTGTCCTTGATTTCCTGGATATTTTGAGTTAGGATCTTCATTTTCTTTGATTGTTGTATCTGTGTTCTCTATGGAATCTTCTGCACCTGAGATTCTCTATTCTATCTCTTGTATTCTCTTGGTGATGCTTGCATGTATGGCATCTGACTTCTTTCCTCGGTTTTCTATCTCCAGATTTGTCTCCCTTTGTGATTTCTTTATTGTTTCTTCTTCCATTTTTAGATCCTAGATTGTTCTGTTCAATTATTTCACCTGTTTGGATTTGTTTTCCTGTAATTATTTAAGGGATTTTTGTGATTTCTCTTCAAGGGCTTCTACCTGTTTACCTGTGTTCTCTTGTATATCTTTAAGGGAGTCATTTATGTCCTTCTTACAGTCCTCCATCATTATCATGAGAAGTCACTTTAGATCCATATCTTGCTTTTCTGGTGTGATGGTTTATCCAGGACTTGGTGTGGTCGGAGAGTTTAATTCTGATGATGCCAAGTAGCCTTGGTTTCTGTTGCTTCTGTTCTTATGCTTGCCTCCTTCCATCTGATTACCTGGGTATATCTGATTGGAGCTTGTTCTTCCTGTAATCCTGGTTGAGTCAGAACTCCTCAGTGTCCAGCTTTCTCTGTGATCCTGTGATTGCGGGCTCCTGTGAACCTGAGATTCTGGGTGTGTCAGAGTTCTTGGCAGTTAAGCTTCCTTTGAGACCCTGAGATCCTTGTGTGACCAGACTTCTGGTATTCTGGTATCCTGGTATCCCGGGATCCTGAGATCATGGGATCATGGGATCCTATAATCCTGGGCATGTAAGAGCACCTGGAAGTGGTATCTTCTCTGGGAACTGTGGGGCTGTCCCATGATTTATAAACCAAGGTAGACCATCTCTAACTGCAAGGAACCCTAGCCACTGGTCGGGAGAGGTTCCTGTGTCCCTGCTCCTGCTGGCCCCAGGCACTCCTGATAGTATTGGAGCATGTTGTGTTCTATTCACCAGTGATCCGAAGATCCTAGGCATGCTAGGGCACATGGGGGGGTAGATAATCCTCTGGGCGACCATGGGACTGTCTGCCGAGTTCATGCCCAAGGTCACCTTTGTCATTTTCATATGGTATCTCAGAAATATTTCTTTGGTTAATTGATTAATAAGAATATTTCAAATTGTGCCTTAATGCTGACCTTTCAAGGAGGAATTTACCCAGGCTATACCCAGTCCTGAGTTAGACTTACCTCTAAACCACAGTTCTAAAATCCTTGGTCTATGTCTATGTCTTAGTTAAGATTTCCATTATTGTGAAGAGACATCATGACCATGGAAACACATATAAGTTTTGTATGTTTTATATATATTAGGGCTGACTTACAGTTTCAGAGCTTCAGTCCATTATCCTCATGGCAGGATACATGGCAGTCTGCAGACAGACATTTTGCTGAAGGAGCGGAGAGTTTTACTACATCATGATCCAGAAGGATCAGGCTGCAGATTGAGACTGTATGTCACAATGGGCATAGCTTGAATATCCTAGAACTCAAGACCTGCCTTCACAGTAGCACATTCCCTCCACAAGGCCACACCCACCTATTTGAATAAGGCCACACCTCCTAGTAGTGACATGCCCTACGGACCAAAATTCAAACACATGAGTCTATGGGGGCCATACCTATTCAAAACACCAAAGTTTATTATAGCATTTATTTTTATATTGTCATAATTTATGTGATACAGTATTGTTTTTACTGAACAACTGATAGAAGATGGAACTATAAGTTTCAGTTCCCCACTGTAGTCCTTATCTCAATAACTAATTTTTTTTTTCAATGTAAAAGCAAGAGGTTTGTTTTCTTGTCTATCGGGGTCAACCTACAATTAGTCCCTCAAGGTGAGTTACTAAGAAGAAGACCCCAAATGACTATTACAAGCAGTTTTTATACCTTTTAGGGGCACAGGTTATATCAGTTCAAACTTATTGGCTAAGCATATTGACCTTTAAATCAATTGCCTAGCAAGCATGACATGCATTTGTACTGTACCTGGGACTTTCTAGAGTGTCAGGTAACTATCAGTCTGTATGTCCTGAGAAGTTTTAACTCAAGAATGTTCCTGTGGGTGGAGAATGGAACTTGCCCTAGCCTTGACTCCAGGCAGGAGTGAGAAACTGTAAGGAGGGTGTGGGACTGGAAAACCTCTTAGTGTCCCTCATTTCCCCTTATTTCTTGTACAAGTTTTGACCCTCGAGGTATACTCAGTGATCTTGGGTAACTATCTCATATTCTTCAGGTTCTGTCCTCAGGGTCTCATATTTTTGGCCCAGGACCATCAGCTGCACTGCTCCCATTCCCTCTTTTATGAAGGCTATAAGGTTATTCAATATGCCTGGTCTAAAGCTCAACAACAGCAGGAGTAAAATTAGGTGTCCTAACAAGGTGGCTATGAGGATGGTTAACCAAGGGGATGAGTTAAGCCAAAACTCGAACCCGCCCTGACTCTGATCTCTTTCTCTCTTCCAGTTGACTAGCCATTCTCTCACCTTGGCCATTGAATCTTTAACTACCCCCAGAATGGCCTCCAATATGTGCTTCCCAGTGTTTCACACCCCCAGGTAGCACAGAAAAAGTGATTGGTCCCCTAACACTTATGAGCTTGCTCTGGCTTCTCCCATTTTGGAAACCCCCATATGGGGGTTTCTCACAGGACACATCAACTTTGGGTATCTACACTTTCAGCCCCACCCTCCAAGGCTGCTTCTGGGACATGGTTTAGATTCACAAGTCTCTTGTTCCCTACATTCGGGCCACCTTTTCCTTTGTGTCTCCAGAGCAGGGATATCACATGTGTCAAGGCCCACTGCTAAATCACAGAGATCAAAGACAAGGTCTGGCCACCAGATACAATGCTGAGAGCACCTGCCAAGTCACCCTGGTAGGGTTGTGGGGGCTGCCAGGCTCAGTGCCAGAAAATACAACATAGCCATGCCATGTTTTCTCTGGTCTTGCAGAAGGGGGTTGCCTTTCCTTCTTTCGGTATTAGTTGGTAGGGTGGATAGCAATCTGAGTCCTCTCTTCTTCAATATATTCTAAGTGAGGCCATGCATTAGTCCAGTTCCTTTTCCCAGTGGGTGTCTCTTGCAGGCCTATAACCAGGATAGGCTCCTGCATAGCCACTTCTTGAGCCACTTGATCTGCCTGGTTATTGCCCTGGGCTACTGAGTCTCTTTTCTTCTGATGCCCTGGGCAATGAGTAATACTCACAGTAGCTGGCTTCATCAAGGCATCCAAGAGATCCAAGACTTCCTGCTTGCTTTTTTCTTTCTTTTCCCTTTGATGTGAGCAGTCCTACCTCTTGGTAGATAGCCCCATGGATGTGGGCTATGGCAAAGGCATACCTGCTATCCATGCAGATGTTAATTTTCTTGCCAGCCCGAAGTTCCAAGGCCTTGGTGAGGGCAATTAACTCTGATTTCTGTGCAGATATGCTGGGAGATAGAGGTTCCACCAAGATGACGTTTGTGCTGTCCGCCACAGCAGCACCCACTCATATCTGACCAGCATGGAGAAAATAGCTGCTATCTATAAAGCAGGGTAGCTTCAATTCCTGGCAGGGGTCAGTTAGAGAGGTACTTTACCCACGGGATCTCCTTGTGCCAGTTAGTTGTGGCCCCATTCGGCAGGAAGTATATCTGTGCCCCCATCTTGGAGACTAAGTCTTGCCCCAACAAGTGTGGAGACAGTTGGGATGACTGTAAATGAATGGGATACCTGGCCTATCCCTGGTTCAATGTTCTTCAGGTAGTCCATGAATACATTTTGATGTCAATGGCTTCTTGGACCCAAGATTTTTTTTTTCTTGGGAATGGAGCCATCGGCTTGGAGAAGGACCGAGTGTTGAGCGCCTATGTCTACAAAGAATTGAGTGGGTTTCCCCTCCACTCTTACAGCTACCCTGGGTTTGGGGAGGGATCTGAACTCCATCCTCCGTAGTCACTGTCTTCCCCCAGGGCTAACACCTTTGCTGTTTGGGGGCACTTTTCCCAAGGTCTGGGACTTCCCACCCCTGACTTCCGTTTGTTAGGGCACTCTTGGGCCCAGTGTCCCCTGTCCTTGAAATATGTGCACTGGTCCTTTTCAAGGTGTTTTCTGTCTCCCTTTGGTTGGAATTTCTCTTCTCTTATTTCCCTGACTCTTGTAGTCAAGATTCACTGTAAATTCCTTTCCTGTAGCTTTTTTTTTTTCATCTCCCTTTCATCTTCTTTTTCCCTCTTTCTCTGATTCTCCTCCTCCTCTGTCTCCCTGTTATGGCATACATTCACAGCAACTGCACTAAATCCCTCAATGACTCATCCTATAGTCCCTCTAGCCTCTAAAGCTTTTCCCTATATCTCTACTAGCCTGGTCTATAAAAGCTATAGTGATAGTAGTTTTGTGCTCCTTGCTGCTGGGGTCATAGGGTGTATACTGATAAAATGTCTCCGTGAGTCACTCTAGAAAGGCAGCAGGTGACTCATCTGATCCCTGTCTAACCTCTCATACCTTGGTCAAATTTGTGGGTTATCATTCAGCCCCCTTGAGACCTACCAATAGAGGCTGGTGGTAGACTTTCTGGTGCTCTTTACCTTCTGCCATACTAAAGTCCCAGTCAGGTATAGTCATGGAAACCCACTGTCAGTGGCAGCCTGCTTAATTGATGGTGCCCTCATGTCTAAAGGGGCATTCTTTCTGGCTTCCTGCATTATCTTCTCTTGCTCTTCAGTCATGAAAAACACTCTAATGAGTTGTTGGGTATCATCCCAGGTGGGCTGATGAGTAAATAAAACAGTCTCAAAGAGATTAATCGACCCCTTAGGGTTATCTGAAGCGGGTGGTAGTGTTGGGCCTTTCCAGTTGTACAAGTTGGCTGAAGAGAAGGGCCAATTTTGCATAGCCTGATTGTCCTTATCTAGAGACCTATATACCCTCAGTGGGAGTACCACCATGGTATCAGGGGAGGTGGCTCTCAGACTTCCAGTCTCTGTGGTGGGACAGGGAATTTATGTGTTTCCTCCTGCTCCTCCCTCTGGTAAAGGGGGTTCAAGGGTAGGGGATATGGAGGAGGAAGGTCATGGAACAACAGGTCTGCTGTTGGAGGATCTTGTTTCATTTTTCCTGACAGCCAGAACCTGTGAGGGGATCTTGGGGAAAGAAAGGTTTTTATCCATGAGGGGATGAGGGTGTTATCCAGGTAACTATATAAGGCACTTGGTCTGAATGTGTGAGGGATCCTGGCCTAAAGACTCTTTCCTCTACTGCTTTGATCACCAGCACGTCTAAGGTCCCTAAGGGTGGCCACCCTACTCTGAAAGTGGGCCATTCGGAGAAGCAGAGAGTAACTATCTTTCCCTTCTTTACTACTATTGACGCTTTTTCTCCTCCAGTGGTTAACTAGGATGTTTAATGGGTAGATTTAGTCTGTCCAATGTCCAAAAATGTCTGTTGGCGTCCAAGTCCAAGAATACATAAAGAGATAACCAACATCAACAAACACGAAGACAAGCAACACACAGTGGGTTCTCCCCTGCCACAGGCACAGACAGTCCAAGCCCAAGAACACAGAGAAAGACAATCAACACACAATTTTCCCTTTCCATGAGCCCAGAAACCAGGTTATAGCAAGGCTCGGCTCCTGCTGATAGTGTCTTGCCATTTCCAAAAGGAGCAGAGTCCTCTTGACTCCTTCTGGGGGTAGGGAGCATCCTACAGACTCTCCATGGTCAAGGCCACTGAAATTGGCTACACCACACTAGAGGCTTTCCAACTGCCACACTGCTTGCTAGTCAAAAGTGAAAGTAAAGACAGAGAGACAAACACTGACAAACACTTAGAAGTTGGCACCAGTTGCTGAGCTCAGTCTTTTTCCCTCCAATCAGTCCAGTTGGTGGTCCCTCCAGAGTTCTCCTAGAATCCCAGCAGAAGCCTCCAAATGTAAGACCCAGGACCTTGGTCAGTGGTATTTACTTCAAGATGCACCTGAGTGAGACACAGAGAGGCAGATGGATGCAAAAGCAAGAGGTTTATTTTCTGGTGCATCTGGGTTGACCTTGAATTAGTCCCTCAAGGTAAGTTACTAAGAAGGTAGCCTCAATAACTATTATTAGAAAATTGAATTAAAATCAGTACCTAGCCTGAATTCTTATTTATTAGTAAAATAAAAGCATAAGAAAAGTCTTGTTTTTACAAATATTTTTTATCAGATTCCTAATTTTGAAAGACGTTGTTGATGAAAATACAAATCAGCAATTATGAAAAAACATAAATTAAAATACATTGATTTGATTCAACCAGAAAGAAGAATGATATGTCATATGCTGGAAAATGAATGGAAACAGAAAAGTTCATATTAATCAAAGTATGGCAGAATCATGAAAAGGGAATTTGGTGAAGAAAAGGAATACACAGAGTTGGCACAAGAGAGGTTATGGGAGGTGAAAGTACATTGAATAGTAATGTTATGAAGCATTACTTGTGCACCTTGACTATACACCAATCAACATTTAAAGGTAACAGGGGTTATGTGACCTATATAAATTTCAATATCATAATGGAAAAGAAGGATTGGATTTTATATAGCTCCACAATAAAGAAATGTAAAATAGTTGGACTGAATAATAAGTTATATAGTCATTATATATATATTTTACATATATTGTAACATAGCGTAATACACACTATTGTTGCTTGCAATTAAAAGTAAAATAAAACAAAAAATTTTCGTAAAAGTACAGCTGTCATTGTTTCTTAATATCTTGTATTTGAAATATAGAAATGCCAAACAAGATGGCAAAAAGCCTGAGGTATAAACAGAGAACTCCAGGCAACTAATGATGCTGAGAGTGGGAGAGTTGTCTTCCACAGGGAAGAGCATACCAATTAGTTATCTAATATCAAATGTTCAGTTCTGAAAACATACTTATAAGTAACATCATACAGAGTAAACAGGTTATATTTGGCGTTTTTGTAGCTACCACTATTGAATTAGAATTCTACGGAAAATTGGCAATAATTGCTAGCAAAATGTAGGATAATTACCACACTTCTTCCATGTACCACAATGTTGAAAGCTTTGACAAAACAAATTAGGAGACTTTCTTGTCACCACAGCAACCATTTTCAACTTTGTTTTGCTTTTCTGAAAATATAACCAGTCAAGCACAGTTAATTTAACTTAAGGAGAGTGAAAATTGATTTTTCCCCACATGAGGTAATTAGGCTTTTAAGAAAATGAAGTTAAATAATGATATGCAGAACTTAATTTGTTTATAAACCTTAAGGAACTTTAGTTTGAGTTATAGGAAATAAAAAATTGACTATAAAATAAATAAGTAATTTGGCTGCTGACAAAGCTCAGTACTTTTGTTAGTGTCATTCATTTGAGATTTAAGATGGTTGGTGTATGGGGCTTGTGAGAGGACTCAGCAGGTAACAATGTTTGCTGCTTTTCCAGAGGAAATGAGTTTGGTCCCCAGCACCCATGTTACAATAACCTGTAATTCCTGCTTTAGGGAATCTAAAACTCTTCTTTGGCTTCACTGTGTACCCACACAGATGCTCCCCCCCCCCACAGGTATAAAAATCAAAAATCAAATAAGTCTTGAAGAATAGACAATTGCTATAAATTTGTAACATTGTTTGTTTCAGTCCTAATCTATATACATGCTTATTCATCCTGCCCATCTATTCATCTGTTAAAATGAACCATTTAAAGTAGATGCTCATTTTGCTTTAAATAAATATGTACTTTCTTGGGCAAATAAATATGTTCAAAGAATAAATTAGGGACACATGATAAAATTATATCTTTAAAACCAGGAATACTTGATCCATTAATAATATAATTAATAATCACAAAACATTGCAGAGATTGAGCAAGATGGTATTTGAGGTCTAGGTTTTTAAGATTTGAATATATATTCCAGCATGGAAAGTAAATGTTGACCTTTTACTTTTACATCCTTGCTCATGTAGTTTCTTGAGTTTTGAGGTTGTGGTTTGGGTTTGGTGCTTGGGACTGAACACGGGTTGTCACTCATGCTAGGCAAGTACACTCCCTTATGAAAAACAGAATAAAATCCTAGGCAAAGAACATAATGTAAAAGTCAGAAGTTATATGGGATTGTGTAGGAAAATGTCTTAAAATTTAGGAATGTAAGCATGCCTGGCATCATTTTCATAAGCCTAGATGTCTGTTTTATTTTGAATTTGAACATGTGACTTGGCAGTATTTCCTTACTGTACTATCCAACACAGTTTCCCTAGGTTGCAATTATTCAGCATATTTGTCATAATGCTCTAACAGTTTCACTTGGACACATGCTAGAAATTAATAATAATTAGAAATGATTGAGCTTATGGATATGGTGATTATTGTTATTTGGCAGGAATTGTCTTTCAAACAGGTCTACGTGATTAAGGCTTGTTTCCCAGCTAGTGGTTCTTCTTAGAAGTGATTGGACCATGAGTTTTCTGCCTTTACCAAGGGATTTATTCATTTTTAAATTCACAGTTAAATTAACATTTAGACCCTAGTTGAAATCCACCACAGGTGCCTTTTCTTAGGACATATCCTCCTGACCCTGCCTCCTCTTGTCTTGACTCTGCTTCATGGCTATCACAAGATAAACAGCTTTGCTACACTTCTCTCCTCCTCATTGTATTGTTCTGCCTGACTATAAGCTTATAGCAAATTAGTCATCATAAGGCATCAAACCCTGTTCAGGTGATGTGTCCAATCTACTTGAGATTTACAGGAGACATAAGGAAAGACTGTTAATACATATAAGTGAGATGACACAAGACATAAGTGAAGAAATTCATGGCAGTGATGATCTCTTTAAGGCAAGCAAACCAATGGCATCATTATATTACACATTTAAATGGAATCACTATTTAAAGAATTAAATGCCCATTTAAAGAATATGTTTCATATAATGTTGGAGGGCTCATGGGTGTATATGCAAGCACACATGCCTGAATTTATAATAGAAAGCATATAAAGACACTTCAAAATACATTTGAAACAAAATCCATGACTTTAAGAATATACTACGTGATAGATGCAAGATTTTAAGTGGCAAGATTAAGAACACATTGTGTAAGAGAAGTCAAAGGAACTTCTACTTCAGAGCTCCAGGAGGTTGTCAAGAGAGACTTTGGTAAGACATGTGGCCTATTGAGTTTCCTAGGGATTCCTATATGGGCTGTCCCTATATGTCTGGATTTGGAGATTAGTAGGTATAACTACAGGAAAATGTTTAGACAGTTGTTTTCTGGAATGTCCAGGGGCATAAAGACTGAAATTACCACACACTATGAAATTATCAGAGGAGAGCTACAAGAAGAGTAATACCTAGCTTTGAGAAGACATATATGTTCACAGACAGAGAAACAGAAGGATAGCCAGGGAGCTGAGTGAGGTCACATTCTACTTGGAACTGGATAGGAAGACACTGTGACATTAATGATGCTAAAGGAAGATAGGAGTTTATTGTGAGATTTGGACCAGCTGTGGCATTTGGTGACATTTGGAAATACAGCTTCAGTAGCTGTAGAGGTGGAAACCAAATTTCAAGGGATTAAATTTTTATTGGTGATGTAGAATCAAAAGCTGGAGATGAGCCTGGTCTCTCAAGAATTGTACTTGAAATAAGTAACCAGGACAAAGCTCTGAAACCAGCAATAATTCAAGTATGAACTGAAAGGGACAGAAGAACAAATAATGTATGGTAGAAAGAACTCATGCAAAAGCTTCAATGAGAAATGGAGTATGCCTTCAAATAAAAAAATTAGTAGAGGGATAAGTGAGGCCAGCTCTCAGAACAAGACAAAAGTATGTATCTAGCTTGGCAAGTATACTTGGGATTGGTTGATAGTTGAGAAAACATAACCAATTAATAGTCATGATTCAGACAGTTCCAGCAAGAGTGACAACACACACACACACACACACACACACACACACACACACACACACACACACACACCTTACCTTTCAATTATCTATCTATCGATCGATCTATCATCTATCTATCTATCTATCTATCTATCTATCTATCTATCTATCTATCTATCTATCTATCTTCATCATCATTATCATCATCATCATCATCTACCATTATGATCTATCATTTATTATTTATGTATCTATCATCAATTTTTACAATACCAAGATCTTCCTCAGCTTTTGATTTCTCATTACCAGATAAACTTTACACACACACACACAGAGAGAGAGAGAGAGAGAGAGAGAGAGAGAGAGAGAGAGAGAGAGAGAGAGAAGTGGAGAAAGCAAGAAGGGAGAGAGGTAATTCAATAGGATAAAACAGGCAGTAAATTGGAGTTTGGGGTAGAAAGTGGTTTTGTATCAGCATGTCTTAGGTGATTTGTGTTGGTATATACATATATTACATATGTGTGTGTATATCTTCCAGTAGTACTATGTCCACTTTTCTGAGGAACCTACAGACTGATTTCCAGAGGGGGCCCTCAACGCCCTCGGCTGGGTTCATGCAGAAGATGGCGGGGCTGGCCCTGACCAGAATGGATCCCAGCCTCTCGTTGGGCGGGGTTCTTTTGTCCCTGTTCCTTCTGGCACAAGACCCTCTGTGATTCTTTAGAGCTGATGTTGCATTCCACTCACCCATGATCCCGAGGCAATCCTGAAATCCTGCAGCATGGAGTCCTTGGCGGCCTCTGGTGGGTTCAGGCTGAAGATGGAGGGGCTGGCCATAGTTTGCATAGTTTAATCTCCCATGCCAATAGTTAATGACTTCAAAGTGAAATGAATTGTTCTCAAAGACACATCCACATATGATTTATATTATGTGGAGATCCCATGTTAACATCCACTGAATTGATTCTTAATGACAATAAAATGAAAAAAAAAATATAACAATGTAAATTTTGTATAGCATTATGTTGCTGTCTATACCCAAGTAATCAGAACCATTACTTACATTTTTAGTTGCTTATCCAGATAAAATAAGAAGTTAACAAATGCTTTCTTAAGTCAACATAGAAAGGCTAACATGGTGGCTCAGTGGTTCAATGTATCTAACTCCAAACCTGATGAGCTGAGTCTGATACTTGGGACCCACATGATAGAAGGAGAGAACCAACATTCATAACTTGACCTCTGACTTCCACATGCATGCTATGGCATACACACACACACACACACACACACAACCCCACACTTCACAGATCAATAAAGTCTAATAAAAACAAAATCAATATAGGCTTTAGAATGACTTGAGTGGTGAGAATTTTCACACTTGACCAAGTTGCAAAGTAAATAAATATTTTCATTTTATCCATAGACATAGGTAGTTTTACTTATTTGACAAGGAAGCAGAAAAAAGGTGAAGGGCTTCCATTGGGAAATCAATGCCAGCAAACATTAATTCATACCTTTTTACTTGAGTGAATTGCCCTACAGACCTCACCAGGTGCTCACTGATCTATTAATTTAAGTACTTCAACAGATTGTTTTATGTACTTCGGCAGTTTGAGGTTAAATTTTTCTAATGGCAATTATTTTTCATCATTTTATAAAAATTTAACAATCAAGTATTTACCCCATATGATATTGAAACACGAGTACTAAATTGTTGCTCACTGTACTTATGGAGCCATTTTATTGAAAGAAAACAGTGTTGAGTAACATTAAAATTTTATCTTGATGTATACTTATTTTATTACATCATGGTCAGAATTCTAAGTTATGAAAAAATGATAAAAATAATTTACATGTACTTTTAGAGTACTTTGACCTAATAGAATAGAATTCATAAAGAGAATAGCTTATGTATTGTGTTGATGCATCACCAGTCAACTAAAAAATAAAAAAAAATCTCTGGCCTGTAGGAAAGGGTGGAATCCAAGGTAGAAGACTCAGAAAGCAGAATGAACTCTGGGATAGAGTTGGGTATTGGGAGATTTACCTGGGAAGATGTGATGAGAGGGATGCATGGTACCTGAGCACAAGTAACCAGCCATATGGCAGAATGTATCTTACAGTAAATGGGTTAATTTAAGCTATGATATAGTAAAAGAAGAATCTAGCTATAGAGTCAAGGTATTTGCAAATATATTTTGAATTTGAGTCTTATTTCTAGGACTATAGAGCCTGAAGGAAGAACCAAGTCTAACTTCTACAAATGGGACCTAACTATGGCATAGAATCTAAACTAATCTGTGAAAATTCCCAAGGAGAGGCACAAACCCTCCATCCAAAGATAACAGTGTTAAAGGTCTGTCTCTTTAAGAAATGATGGGGAAAAGTGGTTCCCCTGCTGACAGGAAAACTACCTCTAGAGAGAACATACCTATAAATTGCAGGTAGTGAGTGGAGTGGGAAATCACACCAACGTGCCCTGGGCAGAACAGGTCAATTCAGATCCAAACAATTATGGCCTAAAGCTGTGCACAAGTGGCATCCAGATGGCAGAGGCACTGAGTACACTTGCAGAGTTTCAGATAGAGGGTTGGGAAGGAATGTAAAGGCTCTATCCCCATCCTGCCAAGGGCCCACTGCCTGAATGGAGTGGTCAGAAGCTAGAGTCTCTGGTCTAAGCAAATATGGGTGGACACATAGTTTGTTGGTCAACAGGAGCTCGCAGATGACAGTCTGGGACTATTCAGAGCTGGGGTAGCAGATGAGCTTTGGAGCTTTCACAACACAATAAAGTCAGAGAGAGACTCTCTGCTAATAGATACAGCCACCTGCAAATGACAGCCTAAAATTCAAAATGACACATTTTTCTCCCTTAAATGAACTGTGTAGGTTTTGCTTGATAATAATTAGGAGTGTCCTTAGTAGTTTAAAAAAACATGCACATCAATATTAAACTTAGATAAAGAGAAAGGGGAACACAGGTATATTTATCCACATTAGGTATGTTTATGAATTCATATTGAAAAATAATACCTTTTTGTTGCCATAAAACATTTTGCCCTAGGAAAACTCTGTTATGCTAGTCAAAGTGAGGACCAGAGTTAGAGTGGGGCATGGTTGTTTGCTTCTATTGCTCTAGGAGAAGAAAAACATATAACTAAAAAGTCCAGAGACCACTGGACAAGAGAAACAGTTAAAGAATAACCTTACTAACTATATTCACATTAACTATTATTTTGGTAATACAAACTACAAATGCCTCTTTTCAGTGGAGATAAATAAATCAAATAAACACACATGTCATAGAGACACTATGATATTTTTCTACATTTAAAATGACAAGGGATTAATATCAATTCAGGTCTAAATGTGATATGCCATCATAGCATCCAGCTGGATACTGTGACAATAGTCTAATTTATAATGGCAGGGGCTTGAGACTTGCTACCCACATTGAAGCAGACGTCACACTACTCTGATTAGCCAATCAGTCCCTATAGACATGGGAAGTTAGAGGAGGGAAAGATTGGGAGGAGAGGAGGAAGGAGAAATTGCTGCCAGGATGTAATACTGAGAGAATAAATTTTTAAAAAGAAAAATGAAAATTTCTCATTGGCATGATCATAGCTCAGTCAAATCTAGACAACTCCTTGCACATACTTCCTTCCCTGGTGTTTCTATTTGGGTCAGTTGACAGTCGAAATTACAGAAAAGAAGGGCAGAGTGTGTACTTGTGTGCTCAATTTTGCTATAAACTTTCAAAGGCAGTTTTTTTCATTTTACACTGTCAGCAGAGGCGGCTAGAAGTTTCCAGTAATTCCCACACTCCTTACCATTTTGTATTGTCAGTTTGTGTTCCCTTAGTCATTAAGCAAATATTAGAAGCTCCTTATGATTTTAATTTGTATTTCTCTGATAACAAAAATTTACCCCTGGTGGCAAGCCTTTCATGATTATGTACCAGACTTGCTTCCAGCCACATTCTTTGCTTTATAGTAAGCCATGCTGTGAACTTCAGGAACTTCTGGGCCTCATATTCTCACCAGTAGATGGAGTCTCCCAGGTGCTATCCCTTTCCAGTGATGATATGAGTACAAATTAATACCCCTACTTCAAATTCTCCTAAATAAATTTTATCACAAAACCCAGAAAGATAGCTAACATACCACTATATACATATTTTATCATTTGAACCATTAGACCTATTGTTTTGAGCTTTGATATATACAAAGACAATAGCCTTATAAACATATTTTCAATATCTACCAGTACAGGAAATCACACAATGGTTTTGTTTCTTAACAGAAATCCTGATGTAGACATGTGTGTTTCCTTCTTTTTTTTCTCATGATTTTCATTGCTACTAATTTTTATCTCATTGGATATGCTTTTGTTGAAATATATGAAGAAATAATTCTGGGTCTGTGATATATTACATTCTCAATGATATATGGGGGCAACAAACACTCCAGGCTCATCTCAATTAACTTCTGAAATTAAAATAATGTATTGTTAAACTGCAGAAAGCTTATGTGAACACATAATGTCCAAATCAGGTAGTTCCAGGCCCTAGTACTCTACAGTTCCAGTGAGGGGCACAACTGGAAAGATTCTAAGAGACAAATACAGAAACAAAGCAAGAGAAATACTGAACGCTATAAAATAGAGCACCAGCTTTGGTTAAAACTACAGCAGCTCTTAGTCAAAGGACACTTAGAAGAATCATCACAGCCAAGAGTGGTTCACCAGTCACAACCAAACAGAAATAGGTTTCTGAGAGTTGCTATATTGGCTATAGGTTACAATGTTTTGTTTACAGTGTGTATAAAATGTTTAGCAACACTCTCATGGTTGTAAGAACTGAAGGTTTGTCGCTACCATCTCCGACCAGCAGAAAAGAAGCGATGAAACTGATGTCCTTCTCAAAGCAGTTTATTCAGGAACATAACTATGTGCACTAAAAAGACCCCCCCGACCTCTCTCGGCCATCCCCTTTTATACCCTCTAGTCCACTCCCCATCACCCTATTCCATGTAGGCATATTTCATTGGCACAGGAATATATTTGTCACATCATCTGATCTTTTGTTGTGGAGCATCTGTGCAGTGCAGTTTAACAGAGGGATATGAGGAAGTCAGTTGCTAGCCGTTAGACTTGGTGGCAGTCCCCAGAGCCATCTTGGGGCCATGGCCAAACATGCTCCTCACATCTCCCCCTTATTCTTTAATTTGGCAGAGAGAATGCCTGTCTTAGTTTGCCTCCTGCAACAATGTTCCTTACCCGTCATCAGGAGACAGACAGCAGTGGTCTGATCCCTGTCTTAGGTTGGTANCATGCCCAGGGAGTCTTACCCATCATTGACTACTTCTCTAGCATGCCAAGCCACACTTGAGGAGATTGTCCCATCTCCACAGCTGCAAAGGCTTGTATCAACAGAGCTTAAGCCCTGCGATGGTGATGTTGCATGTGGCAGATGCACCAAAAGTCCAGGACACTGATGAGCATGCAGCATAGTGCCAATCCACCAATACTGGCCCATTCCTTTAGGTGTGACATAGTGGTGGCAATCCAATTTGCAAGTCCTTCAGCCATGGAAACATCCACCCAAGTGGAATTGACCTTTTGGGTCTAAAGAAGGTCATAAACGAAAGGGCCTGCACAGGCCATAGTACAAATCTAGGCATTCTGGTCACAATAGCTAATGAAAACATAGAAACATTACTATAAAAACAACTATCCTCCTTACATTCTACAACATCATCAAAATAACTACCATTNTAAACTAAAAATACAAAAGGAGGCCAAATGCATACAGGCGTGGCTTTAAAGGATACATTCTTCCCACAAGCAAATGGAACAACAGAAAGCTCAAATAATACAAATCCATTCCAATAAAAGCTAGCACTTCCCCATGCCCCACCCATCAACATACTCAAAGAAGAAAGATGTGTACAACTCCCATTTATACATTTGCACACAAGCACTATCTTGAGAAAGATTATATATTACTTGAAAACACAATAATTCTCTCAGACCTAACTTTAAAGGTTCCTTAACTCCCACTATATCTTCATCTCCAGGCAAAAAGGGTAACTGCAAAGATGTATTAGAAGTAAAAAAGTGAGGAAAAACTTCAGCTGAATGGGTCAATGGCAGTGGTTTGGGAAATGCTGACATGATTCCCTATAGTAGATCTTCAGTCATCACTGCAGGCAGCATCATCATCCCCAGGATCAGCTACATCAGGGCACATTCGTCCATCTTGAACTACCCTCGTCAATCGCTCCGGAACCCACAGTGGCTGGCTATGATTCTGTGGAAACACACAAACAGACCCTCTCGCCCAGATCAGCACAGGATTGGGCCCATGCCATTGTCCACTCAGAACATCCTTCCACATGACTGTGCCTTTATAGGATACCTCGGGATTGGCAAACCGTTCTGTAGCAGTCAAATCATTTTTATCTTTATTAAAAAAATTCAAGGTAAAGAGAGCAATGGTTAATCTCTCCCTAGGAGCAGCACCAGAGGCGATTCCCCCTTTCTGTTTAATTAGACACTCTTTCAGTGTGCAATGGGCTCTTTCAATGATGCCCTGACCCTGAGGATTGTAGGGTATACCATGCACCAAGCGGNCACCCATCATTTTACAAAAGGAAACAAAAGAAGCTGAAGTATAAGCAGGTCCATTATCAGTCTTAAGCTCTCTGGGCTGACCCCATGCACCCCATGCCTCAAATGGTGACATGGTGTGCCTTTTCACCTGTATGCAGGGAGGCAAACAACACCCCAGAGGCTGAATCTACAGAAACATGAACAAATTGCAGTTTACCAAATTCTGAAAAATGAGTCACATCTATTTGCCAAATGTGGAGGTGAAGCAGGCTGCGAGGGTTTACTCCCACACTCACCTGAGGCAATAGGGGGGCACAGGCTTTGCAAGTCATAACAATATCCCTTGCCTCTGCTCTAGTAATATGAAATTGATAAGAAAGTGTGTTGGAATTCACATGAAACTGTGAATAAAATTCACAAGCCAGTTCTACAGGTGTTTGAATCAAAAAGGCACAAGCAGCTCTGGCAGCTTTATCAACCAAATCATTGCCCTCTGCTAAAGGGCCAGGCAAACCTGTATGAGCTTGAATATGTTGGACAAAAAATGGAGAACTTGTATTTAAAATTAAGGATTGCAATTTATTTAACAAATCCCCTATAGTGTATCGAAAATTCACCTTCCCCACCACTTCTAGCACTGCTAACGAATTAACCACATACTGACAATCTGAAATTAATTAAAATATTCAGAATAAAATTAAAAAACTTTTATAACAACCTGCAACTCGATAACTTGGGGAGAAGCAGGGGGAAACTGTAAAGTTACTGGCGTGGAGCCATGGACCAAATATGTTCCACAGCCTGTCTTAGACCCATCTGTAAAAATTAAAGGGGCATCAGGCAATAGCACTCGAGAAGTAATTCATGGAAAAACAACTGGATGAGCTTTAATCAGCTGCAAAATGGGATCCTTAGGGAAATGATTATCCATCTTCCCCATAAAGCTACATCTCAAAATTACCCAATCATTAACAGTGGCTGATAATACTTCTATTTGCTTCATATTATATGGAACAATCAATTCCTGAGAGTGACTGCCAAAATATTGAATACATTGTTGTAGGCCAATCAAGGTCAATTGTGCTACTGAGGCAGGGTAATAAGTCAAGATTTTTGCGGGTGAAATCTTGGGATGTATCCATAGCAAAGGGGCTCCCTGCCAGAGGACTCCAGTACTGCTTGTGGACGTTGTACATCGTGGTGCGGAGCCTAGTGCGCACCACGATGTACAACGTCCACAAGCAGTGAGGAAAAACTTCAGCTGAATGGGTCAATGGCAGTGGTTTGGGAAATGCTGACATGATTCCCTATAGTAGATCTTCAGTCATCACTGCAGGCAGCATCATCATCCCCAGGAGCAGCTTCATCAGGGAACCTTCATCTATCTTGAACTACCCTCGTCAATCGCTCCGGAACCCACAGTGGCTGGCTATGATTCTGTGGAAACACACAAACAGACCCTCTCGCCCAGATCAACACAGGATTGGGCCCATGCCATTGTCCACTCAGAACATCCTTCCACATGACTGTGCCTTTATAGGATACCTCGGGATTGGCAAACCGTTCTGTAGCAGTCAAATCATTTTTATCTTTATTAAAAAAATTCAAGGTAAAGAGAGCAATGGTTAATCTCTCCCTAGGAGCAGCACCAGAGGCGATTCCCCCTTTCTGTTTTATTAGACACTCTTTCAGTGTGCGATGGGCTCTTTCAATGATGCCCTGACCCTGAGGATTGTAGAGTATACCATGCACCAAGCGGGCACCCATCATTTTACAAAAGGAAACAAAAGAAGCTGAAGTATAAGCTGCTTGTGGACGTTGTACATCGTGGTGCGCACTAGGCTCCGCACCACGATGTACAACGTCCACAAGCAGAAGGTTCAACTGTTCCATAACCAGCTCTTGTGCTGCTGTTAATTTCTCTGAGGGTAGTGGCCACTGAGGAACCCACACTGGTTCCTCAGTCTTCCAANTAATGGGTAGAGTTCCCTCAGTGGCCCCTAGGATAAACCCAAACATCTCGGTCATTATTCCTCTCAACCAGTATTGGGGATAGTCTACCTTGTAAATAGCAACCCAAACCTTTACCAGGCCTATATCCCAAATGCAACACCATCTGCTGGGCTTGGGTGCTATATGGTCCTTCANTGGTCAGTTTAAAACCCATCCTTTTCATCAGATCACACCCCCATAATGGAATAGGGACAGGCAGCACATAGGGCTGGACTTCCAAGCCCTAGTTCCTATTTTATTAATTTGTTCATAAACTTGTATAGGGTAGTTAATCTGTGCAGTGGCGAAACTTCCTTGACCTAATAACATATCCTGATCCCAGGGTGCTTGTCCTGCACTCGCATTCTGAGCAGCCTGTTCACCTGAATATTCTATAAAGAATGTTTTCCAATCAGTGGACTCTGGTTGGGCAGTGGGGACATCCTCTTGGAGATGTGTGTGTGTGTGTGTGTGTGTGTGTGTGTGTGTGTGTGTGTCTGTGTGTGTGTGTAGAGGAGGTATGGGATGGGGAGAAGTCCCATGGCAGACCAGGAGGGAGATGAAGTCTGTACTGTAAAAAAGGATTAAAGAATACAAATAAGTAAACAAAAAATATGGGTATATGATAGGAACAATGAAAATATTCAGTTAAAGCAACAGACCATGAAACCTCACATGAGGATTGTGGTAATTAGTTCTGTAGCACAAAGGGCAGAGTTCTCCATGCTACTAAGGTATCATGATGAGCAGGCATGAGGGTTTAGTCAACAAGCTTCCCTTCCCAGACATTCCTATCTGAAAAGGTATTTAATTTCTGATCCACCCTGAGTAAGTGGTATCCAACTATTTTACATGATGAATAATGAATAAATTGTTTGGAGAAGAACTGCCATTGGGGGAGGCTTATACAGAGCCATGCAGCCTAAATTTCCCACAGAAGGCCTCCCTGCCCTCACTTGAGCTAAGCTGGAAATTCCCCTCCCCCTGTCCACAGGCTCTTCATTAAACCTGGTGACCCCTTTGACCCCCTTGTTACTAACTCCATACTGTTCCCAGCAGTGACTGGATTCCTGGGAGTTTGGGAACCCCTGCCTCATCTGCTTCAGTCTGTCTCCTTTCCCACCCAGGCTGGAGCCCTCATCTTCAGCTACATTCATAGCCTAATCCCTCCCCTTTTAGTCCTCCCAAGCTGCATTTACACACATAAAGAGTCGAAGGTTGGCCTGAACAGGGCACAAGTCCCTTCCAGTATGCACCAGCTCTGGGTAACCAAGCTCAAATCAGCGGACATCAAAACTGTTCTCAAGGACTCTCCATGAGTTCTTAGGATCACTGCTGATAGGAACACAACATCAGTTCCAATCCAATCCTGCAGGACCTGAGCCAGCAACAGGGAAGCAGACAAGTTGCCTGACCAGGGGCAAACGTCTCTTCCAATAGGTGCCAGCTCCTAGTCAACTTGGGTGTGGATTGGCAGACACTCCTATGGTCCCCAGAGGACTCTCTTACAGGATCTTAGGATCAGTGGAACACAACATCTGTTCCAAACCAATTGTGACGGGCCTGTAACAGCAGGAACAAAAACACTAGAGCCTGGCCTGACCAGAGGCTCAGGTTCCTTCTGATCAATACTGGTTTACCTTGGTTTCGAACAGACCAGATAGCTCCACAGGGCTCTGTAGCGTGCCCAGGATCTTAGGATAACAGGATCCCAGGAAAACAGGAGCTTGGTCACACCAGTATCTCAGGGTCTCAGAGGAAGCTTGACTGCCAAGAACTCTGACACAACCAGAATTTCAGGTTCACAGGAGCCCCCAATCACAGGATCACAGAGAAAACTGGACTCTGAGGAGTCCTGAATCAACCAGGATTATAGGAAGGACAGGCTCCAATCAGATATATTGAGGGCAGCAAACACTTGANATAATCAGATGGCAGGAGGCAAGCATAAGAACAGAAGCAACAGAAACCAAGGTTACTTGGCATCATCAGAACTAAACTCTCCCACCCTAGCAAGTCCTGGATACACTATCATACCAGAAAAGTGAGACATGGATCTAAAGTCAATTATCATGATGATGGTGGAGGACTTTAAGAAGGAAATATAGGAAAACACAGGTAAACAGCTAGAAGACCTTAAATAGGAAACAAAATCCCTTAGGGACTTACAGGAAAACATTACCAAACGGGTGAAAGAATTGAACAAAACCCTTCAGGATCTAAAAGTAGAAGTAGAAACAATAAAGAAATCACAAAGCGAGAAAACTCTGGAGATAGAAATCCTAGGAAATAAATCAGGAACAAAATACAAGAGATGGAAGAGAGAATCTCAGGTGCAGAACATTCCATAGAAAAAGGACACAACAATCAAAGAAAATGCAAAATGCAAACAGTTCCTAACTCAAAACTTCCAGGAAATAGAGGACACAATGAGAAGACCAAATCTAAGAATAATAGGTATAGATGAGAATGAAGACTTTCAACTTAAAGGGCCAGCAAATATCTTCAACAAAATTATAGACGGAAACTTCCCTAACCTAAAGAAAGTGACCCCCATTAAAATACAAGAAGCCTACAGAACCCCAAATAGACTGGATCGGAAAAGAAATTCCTCCCCACACATAATAATCAGAACAAGCTCACTAAATATAGAATATTAAAATCAGTAAGGGAAAAAGGTCAAGTAACATATGAAGACAGACATATTACAATTACACCAGACTCATCACCAGAGACTATGAAAGCCAGAAGATCCTGGACAGTTGTTAAAAGGACCCTAAGAGAACGCAAATGCCAGCCAAGGCTACAATACCCAGCTAAACTCTCAATTACCATAGATGGGGAAACCAAAGTATTTAATGACAAAACCAAATTCACACAATATTTTTCCAGGAATCCAGCACTTCAAAGGATAAAAACAGGAAAACACCAACATAAGGATGGAAATTATGCTCTAGAAAAAGCAAGAAAGTAATCCTTCAACAAATCTAAAAGAAGACAGCCACAAGAAGAGAATTCAAACTCTAACAAAAAAAATAACAAGAAGCAACAATTACTCTTCCTTAATATCTCTTAATATCAATGGACTCAATTCCCCAATAAAAAGACATAGCCTAAAAGACTAGCTATACAAACAGGACCCAAAATTTACTGCTTAGAGGAAACCCACCTCAGGGAATCAAACAGGCACTACATCAGACTGAAAGGCTGGAAAACAATTTTCCAAGCAAATGGTCTGAAGAAACAAGCTGGAGTAGCCATTCTAATATCAAATACAATCTACTTCCAACCCAAAGTTATCAAAAAAGACAAGGAGGGGCACTTCATACTCATGAAAGGTAAAATCTTCCAAGATGAAGTCTCAGTTCTGAATAATTATGCTCCAAATGCAAAAGCAGTCACATTCATTAAAGAAACTTTAGTAAAGTTCAAAGCATACATTGCACCTCACACAATAATAGTGGGAGACTTCAACATCCCACTCTCATCAATGGACAGATCCTGGAAACAGAAACTAAACAGAGACACATGGACACTAGCAGAAGTTATGAAAGAAATGGATTTAACAGATATCTACAGACCGTTTTATGTTAAAACAAAAGGATATACCTTCTTCTCAGCACCTCATGGTACCTTCTAGAAAACTGACCATATGTTTGGTTACAAAGCCGGCCTCAACAGATACAAAAATATTGAAATTTTCCCATGCATCCTATCAGATCACCATGAACTATGGCTGATCTTCAATAACTACAAAAATAATAGAAGGCCAGTACCCACATGGTAGCTAAACAATACTTTACTCAGTGATACCTTGGTCAAGGAAGAAATAAAGAAATTAAAGACTTTTTAGAGTTTAATTGAAATGAAGCCACAACATACCCAAACTTATGGAATACAATGAAAGCATTCCTATGAGGAGCACTCATAGCTCTGAGTATCTCCAAAATGAAACTTGAGAGAGCATACACTAGTAGCTTTAATGTACATCTAAAAGCTCTAAACAAAAGGAAGCAAATTCACCAAATAGGAGGAGACTGCAGGAAATAATCAAACTCGGGGCTGAAATCAACCAAATGGAAACAAAAAGAAGTATTCAAAGAATCAACCAAACTGGGAGCTGGTATTTTGAGAAAATCAACAAGACAGATTAAACCCTTAGTCATACTAACTAGAGGGCACAGGGACGGTATTCTAATTAACAAAGTCAGAAATGAAAAGGGAGACATAACAACAGAACAGGAGGAAATCCAAAACATCATTAGATCCTTCTACAAAAGGCTATACTCAACAAAACTGGAAAACCTGGATGAAATGGACAACTTCCTAGACAGATACCAGATATAAAAATTATATCAGGATCAGATTAATGATGTAAACAGTCCCATGTCCCCTCAAGAAATAGAAGTAGTCCTTAATAGTCTCCCAACCAATAAAATCCCAGGACCAGATGGGTTAATTGCAGAGTTCTATCAGACCTTCAAAGAAGACCTAATTCCAACTCTCCTCGAACTATTCCACAAAATTGAAACAGAGCTTACTCTACCCAATTCATTCTACGAAGCCACAATTACTCTGATAGGTAAACCACACAAAGGCCCAATAAAGAAAGAAAACTTCAGACCAATTTCCCTTATATAGATGCAAAAATAATAATATTCTTGCAAATTGAGTCCAAGAATACATCAAAATGAAGATCCATCATGATCAAGGAGGCTTCATTCCAGGGATGCAGAGATGGTTTAATATATGGAAATCCATAAATGTAATCCAATATATAAACAAACTAAAAGACAAAAACCACATCATCATCTTCTTAGATGCTGAGAAAACATTAGACAAAATCCAACACCCATTCATGATAAAAGTCTTGGAAAGGTCAGGAATTCAAGGCCCATACCTAAACATAAAAAAAGTAATCTACAGCAAACCAGTAATAACATCAAACTAAATGGAAAGTAATGTGAAGCAATCCCACTAAAATCAGGGACTAGACAAGGCTGAGCACTTTTCCCCTACCTACTCAGTATAGTACTTGAAGGTTTAGCCACAGCAATTATACAACAAATGGAGATCATGGGGATACAAATTGGAAAGGAAGAAATCAAAATATCACTATTTGCAGATGATATGATAGCATATACAAGGGACCCTAAAAATTCACCAGGGAACTCCTAAACCTGATAAACTGCTTAAGTCCAGTAGCTGGATATAAAATTAACTTAAACAAATCAATGGCCTTTCTCTACACAAAGGATAAACAGACTGAGAAATAAATTTGGGAAACAACACCCTTCACAACAGTAACAAATAATATAAAAAATACCTTGATGTGACTCTAACAAAGGAAGTGTATGATAAGAACTTCAATCCTCTGAAGAAAGAAATCAAAGATCTCAGAAGATGGAAAGATCTCACATGCTCATGGATTGGCAGGATTAACATAGTCAAAATGGCTATCTTGCCAAAAGCAATCTACAGATTCAATGCAATTCCCATCAAAATTCCAACTCAATTCTTCACTGATTTAGAAAGAGGAATTTGCAAATTCATCTGGAATAACAAAACCCTTTAGGATAGCTAAAACTGATCTCAATAATTAAATAACCTCTGGTGTAATCACCATGGCTGAACTCAAGCTGTACTACAGAGCAATTGTGATAAAAATTGCATGGTTCTGGTACAGTGACAGACAGGTAGATCAATGGAATAGAACTGAAGAGCCAGAAATGAACCCACACACCTATGGTCATTTGATCTTTGACAAAGTTGCTATACCCATCCTGTAAAAAGAATTCAACATCTTCAACAAATGGTGCTGGGTCTATTGGCAATTAGCATGTAGAAGAAAGCTAATTGAATCATTTTTACCTCCTTGTACAAAGCTCAAATTTAAGTCGATAAAGGAACTCCACATAAAACCAGAGACTCTGAAACTTATAGAGGAGAAAGTGGGGAAACGCCTCGAAGATATGGGCACAGGGGAAAAATTCCTGAACAAAACAGCAGTGGCTTGTGCTGTCAGATCGAGAATAGAAAATTTGACCTCATAAACTTGCAAGGTTTCTGTAAGTCAAAAGACACTGTCAATAAGACAAAAAGGCCACCAACAGATTGGGAAAGGATCTTTACCAATCCTAAATCAGGTAGGGACTAATATCTAGTAAATATAAGGAACTTAAGAAGATGGACTCCTGAAAATCAAATAACCCTATTAAAAATGGGGTACAGGACTAAATAAAGAATTCTTAACTGAGGAATCCCAAATGTCTGAGAAGCACCTGAAAACATGTTTAACATCCTTAATCATCAGGGAAATGCAAATCAAAACAACCCTGAGATTCAACCTCACACCAGTCAGAATGGCTAAGATCAAAAATTCAGGTGACAGCAGATGCTGTAGAGGATGTGGAGAAAGAGGAACACTCCTCCATTGTTGGTGGGATTGCAAGCTTGTACAACCACTCTGGAAATCAGTCTGGCAGTTTCTCAGAAAATTAGACATAGTGCTACCGGAAGATCAAGCAATACCTCTCCTGGACATACACGCAGAAGATGTTCCAACTTGTAATAAGGACATATGCTCCACTATGTTCAGAGCAGCCTTATTTATAATTGCCAGAAGTTGAAAAGAACCCAGATGTCCCTCAACAGAGGAATGGATACAGATAATGTGGTACATTTACACAATGGAGTACTACTTAGCAATTAAAAACAATGAATTTATAAAATTCTTAGGCAAATGGATGCATCTGGAGGATACCATCCTGAGCGAGGTAACCCAATCACAAATGAACACACATGATATGCACTCACTGGTAAGTGGATATTAACCCAGAAACTTAGAATACCCAAGATAAAATTTGCAAAACACATGAAACTCAAGACGGAAGATCGAAATGTGGATACTTTGTTCCTTCTTAGAATGGGGAACAAAATACCCATAGAAGTAGTTACAGATACAATGTTCAGAGCTGAGACAGAAGAAAGGTCCATCCAGAGACTGCTGAACCCGGGGATCCATCCCATATACAACCACCAAACCCAGACACTATTGTATATGACAGCAAGATTTTGCTGACAGGACCCTGATATAGCTATCTCTCATGAGGCTATGCCAGTGCCTGGCAAATACAGAAGTGGATGCTCATAGTCATCTATTGGATGGAACACAGGGCTCCTAAAGAAGGAGCTACAGAAAGTAACCAAGGAGCTAAAGGAATCTGCATCCCTATAGGAAGATCAACAATATGAACTAACTAGTACCCCACACTGTGTCTCTAGTTGCATATGTAGCAGAGGATGGCCTAGTCAGACATCAATGGGAGGAGAGGCCCTTGGTCTTGTGAAGATCATATGCCCAGTACAGGGGAATGCCAGGGCCAGGAAGCAGGAGTGGTAGCTTGTGGAGCAGAGCCATGGGAGGGTATAGGGGATTTTCAGGATAACATTTGAAATGTAAATGAAGAAAATATCTAATAAAGAAATAATAAAAAGGAGTTGAAGCTTGTAAAACTCAATTGCTAATTTATTGAAAGTCTGATGCAGTAACAGAGAGGAGGGCTATGGTTTGCTGTGCAGGGAACTAGACATCTATAGAGGTGCATAAAGGGCTATTGAAGGCTATGAATATCTATGCAGGGATATAGCGGGCTATTCAGGTATATAGAGGTATATAGTGTGCTATGAGGTTCTATGGAGGACTGTGGAGTGCTATGCAGGAATATAGAGGGCTACACAGGTACATAGAAGGCTATGGAGTGCTATGAAGTGCTATGTAGGGCTATGCAGGGCTATGAAGGGGTATGGAGTGCTATGCAAAGATGTAGAGTGCTGTGCATGTATATAAAGGGCTATGGAGGGCTATGAAGAGCTAAGGAGGGCTATGCCAGGCTATGAAATGCAATGAAGGTCTGGGGGATATGCATGGATATGCATGGCTACACAAGTATTCTTACAACATTTGTACTTTTGTTAGTGTGTTTGAGGAAGTAACCGACTTTCATAGACTCCATTCTTCCATAGAAAACTAATATAAAATGAAGATAGCTAAATGCTTCTAGGCATATTTTATCGACTTATAAACTACTGTTCACCTCTTCATTATTAAAATCCTTTTACATGTCTATTAAAGTAATGTCATTCTTGCTAATAAAATTAAATTCATTTATTAGTTAATTGGTTAATAGCATTATCTCCACATATAAAAGTAAAGACTTTTTATTTTATTTTTTATTTTTGGCTTCAAATGTATTTTAATAAGGTAATGCTGCCTTACTGCTCCATTTCTCAGAAAACTTTCCAAATTGAAGNTATCAGGAACAAATCATAGTACACCAATAAAAATGCACAGCGTAGCTACCTAAGATAGGCAAGACTAAGAGCTACTGTCAGATCTTCAACACACAGCAACCCTCTTCCCAAGATTGTACTAGGCCTATCAAGAAAAGCTGTGAACAGCAACATCAGAGACACAAAGTGTAGTCCTTACCCAAGAAAAAGATAGAGG